>NW_005871067.1:3352067-3395601 GCF_000147115.1 Myotis lucifugus | reverse complement strand
TCCAAAGAAAATGAAACGTGTAATGACTTGTACGGTAATGTTTGTAGCAGCTTTACTCACAACTACAGGCCAGTGCATAAATTCGTGCACTAGTGGGGTCCCTCGGCCTTGCCTGTGGGATGAGGCTGAAACTGGCTCTCTGACATCCCCTGAGGGGTCCCAGATAGTGAGAGGGTGCAGGCCAGACGGAGGGACCCCACTGATGCATGATCGGGGCCAGGAAAGGACGCAGGGGGTTGGCCAGCCAGGGAGGGACCGCAGAAGGGCTCCAGGGTGCGTCCGGCCCATCTCACTCAGTCCTAATTGGCTAGAACCTAGCAGCAAGCTAACCTACCGGTTGGAACATCTGCCCCCTGGTGGTCAGTGCACATCATAGCGACTGGTTGACCAGTCAACTGACTGTCCCCTGGTGGTCAGTGCACGTCATAGCGAGTGGTTGAGTGGCCTTAGCGTATCATTACCATATTATGCTTTGATTGGTTGAACGGCCGACTGGACGGCCAGACACTTAGTATATTAGTCTTTTATTATATAGGATAACCCCAAACTGGAAGCTACTCCAAGGATGTATCAATAACAGACTAGACAAACAAAACATGGCATGTATATTTAATGGTTACACTAGGCAGCAATTAAAATAGAAACAACTACTGACATATGAAACAATACAAATGAATCTCAAAAACACTATGTTGAGTGAAAGAAGCCACAGGCAAAAAAGATTCCATTCATATGATATTCAAAAACAGGAAACACTGACCTATGGTGATCAGAATAGAATAATGGTTACCTCTGATATGGGAGATGGACTGACTTAGAAGGAGCTCATAAAATCTGAAATGTATGAAAACAGTCACTGTCAAATCAAGCAAGCTCACAAATTCTGAGTGACAAGGAAGTCTCAATTTTTGAAAAGCAGGATTTTAAGTTTTAAACTAATGAATCAGAAAAGGTTATTTTAAATTCATGAAGCAACTCAAAATTAAGAAATAAGTACATAAAATAAGGTTCTATTTAAGAAATAAGAATTAGCATTTGTAAATATCAACATTGAAACCTAGAAAATATTGAAGGAAAAAAATTCTAACTATTTAAGCCACAAGGCACATTTTTTCAGTTTTATTGATGGCAAATATTTTTCAGGAAAATAATTTATTGATTACACACACACACACACACACACAATCTTTTCCTCCAAAGTAACATTTACTGTGGTTATCTAAGAAATGTAAAGTTCAGCAAAGACTCAAATGAAATCCAATAAAGTACAAATTGATAACTTGATCAAACATATTCAACTAATAACTTCTAAGAAAAGTTAGTATTACTTCAGAGTCAAGGGTCGAGACCTCTAAGTGCTATATTTGCAAAGCAATTGAGATGGTAAACCAAGACTTGGGAATGAAAGATAAGACTGAAATTTTTCAAACTTAATTTTGTCCCCAAATTCTTTTAAAGCCATTGCAATTTTTAAAAATCTGCACTATGGTCTTGTGATAAACCAAGATTTATCAAGCACCCCTCCCCAAAAGGTTAAAGTAAAAAAAAAAAATCCCTGATCACTGCATAATCAAGGTTAAGTTTTAAAAAGAAGTTGGGCCTTGCCGGTGGCTCAGTGGTTGGAGCATCAGCCCACACACAGAAGGATCTCAGGTTTGATTCCAGATCAAGGGCGCAAGCCTGGGTTGCAGTTTCGATCCTTTGAGTGCTTACTGGAGGCAGCCAATCAATGTGTCTCTCTCTCATGGATCTTTCTTTCTCTCCATTTTCCCTCTCTCATTCTCTCTCTCCACTCTTCCTCCCTTTCACCAGCTCTAAAAACTCAATGGGAAGGATACCCTCAGGTGAAGATTAACAAAAAATAATTTTTAAAATTTGGACTATAAGAATAAATTACTTTTCTAGTTCAAGATAACAGATGATTATGAACTTGCCTATATAGCCTTCACTATTTTCTTTAAAAGTTCAGTATATCTATAGAAAATTATTGCCACATCAAAGAATCCCTGTTACTTAATGTAAAACCATGTTCATATCTAATGAAGCAGCACTGAAGACAAATATCAAATGATAGTCAACGGCTTATTTTTGATCATATACTTAAAAACACTTAAAAATAGCATCCACTGTTACTTATTTTGAAGATCCCATGTAACTCAACTTACTAGGAAAAATATTTTTTGCAGAATCCATGAAATGGACTTACTGGTATGCAGAAAATAATATCACAATGTTGTTTTGTATGTGGGAAAAATTACTCAGACATCCAACAAGTACAATCTGAACTGTTCAGTGTTGACCACCTATTAAAATCTATTTAAAAATAGGGTGGCCCAGCAGGCATGGCTCAATTGAACCGTGACCTATGAACCAGAAGGTCACGGTTCAATTCCCAGTCAGGGTATAATCAGGTTGTATCAGGCTAGCAGGAGCCAGTCTATCAATGATTCTCTCTCATCGTTGATGTTTCCATCTCTCTCTCCCTCTCCCTTCCTCTCTGAAATCAATAAAAATATTTTTAAAAATAAAAATAGGATGGCACGCTGATAGGTGTGCTAAATGGTTAGTGTTCACCCTTGTACCAAAGTAATTGGGTGAAGATTAACAAAAGCAAAAAATAAAAATAAAAATAGGGTAGAAGCAGGTGGTAAACAAAATCAGTGTTGAGGCAAGATGGTGAACATCAATCATAACCCTCCTTTATCTAGTGCTTCATTTAGCAAGTCCTCGCTGGGGTACTCAATTTGTGGAGGTACCCTATTTCTAATTAGAAATGTGTCACCAAACTATATTTACATGAAAATACAAAAATACATTAACATTAAATGTTTTTTTCTTGTTAATCCTCATGAGGATATTTTTTTCCATTGATTTTTAGAGTGGAAGGGGAAGGTGGGGTTGGGGGGGAGAAGAAACATCAGTGTGAGAAAGACACAACCATTGGTTGCCTCCACACAAGCATGGACTGGGGCCAGGGATCGAACCTACAACCCAGGTACATCCTCTTGACTGATAATTGAACCCACAACCCTTTCCTCCCCCTCCCCAGCAATCACCACACTATTATCCATGCAATGTTTCTCTCTTTCTTTCCCTTCCTCTCTCTCTCAAATCAATAAAAACATATCCTTGGATGAGAATGGGGGGGTGGGGGGGAATCTAATGAAAAAAATGTGGGATTTAATGAGCAAAACAGAATCAAAAATATAGAAGCATGGAACAGACTGTCGAATCTCAGAGGGGAGGCAGGCATGGGTGGGTGGGTGGGAAGAGATCAACCAAATAACTTGTATGCATATATGTATAGTCCTTAGACACAGACCGTAGAGTGGTGGAGGTCTGGGGTGGGGGGACGGGGCAGGTTAGAGGGGGTCAATGGGGAGAAAAGGGAGACATATGTAATACTTGCAATAATAAAGATTTTTAAAAAGAAAAGAAAAACAAGACACAAAGTACTACAATCATAAATCTCACTTCTCAAACTTCTGTGCCTCCACTTTATCAGTAAATTCAAGAAACTTCCATCATGAAAAACTCCAAACACGGCACCTGCACTATGTCTCATCAAAACCCAATAGGATGCCGTGTCTCCCGTGACAATGCATATTACTATCTCCTAAACGGTGTGTGAACCTTTGAACTCCCTGCAGACCATATACACTTTTCACATTTTCAGTCACCATCAGGGCTTATTAAAATATTCCCAATAACATAGAATTGATTACACAGAACTGAGACAAACTGTGTAGTATAAGTAAATCTCATTTGATTTTAAAACCAATTAAAAATGTTTATTGATTTTTAGAGAGAAGAGAGGGAGAGATAAAAACACCCATGAGAGAGAAATATCATCAGTCGGCTGCCTACTGCATGCCCCCTTCTGGGGATCAAATCCACAATCCGGGACATGCCCAGGAATTGAATTGTGATCTCTTAGTTCCTGGATCAACCACTGAGCAACACCAGTCGGGCTCGTTTGGACTCTACTCCAGAGTGACCTTGGAAAAACCCTCCCGATTCAACAAAAATGTAGTAAACATGTACAACAGAGTCCCTATGCCCTGTGGAATTCACAATATTTCAGAGGGTCCAAGAACTATAAAAAGATTATTTAATTCTAACAGAAACAATTATAATCACTACTACTGTAGCAGAAAAAGAGAGTAGACTGGCTTTTAAAGAGATTCTCCAGTAAAAGGCATGGAGTGAATGGAAGGCACAAAATATGGGGGTGAGGGCATGTTCCTACTGAGACAAAATAAAACTTAAATGAACCTAGAGTTTTGACATTCTAAATTATTGGGGGGGGAGAGGAGGATTGTGTGTAATCATCTAATTACATACAAATGACT
Organism: Myotis lucifugus; assembly: GCF_000147115.1. Taxonomy (NCBI): domain Eukaryota; kingdom Metazoa; phylum Chordata; class Mammalia; order Chiroptera; family Vespertilionidae; genus Myotis; species Myotis lucifugus. The sequence goes on along the minus strand of NW_005871067.1, from coordinate 3,391,249 downwards.
GAAAAATAGGAAAATTATAACAAGGTTAAAAATCAGACAACAGTCTCATTACCCAAGGGACGTTTCTCTCCTACAATAAAGTGTGTTGCATAGGGCAAACTCTGTGTCTCCAAGGGCATTTTCCCTAAGCTTTCATCAATATTGTGCATACATACCTTATTTATGACCGTTAATGCTTTATCTAATTACTAGAGACCCCGTGAACGAAATTTGTGCACTGGAGGGGGAGAGGGGTCCCCTCAGCCTGGCCTGTGCCCTCTCACAGTCCGGGAGCCATCAAGGGATGTCCAGGAGTCAGCAGTTGGGCATCCTTAGTGCTGCCACAGATACGCTAGCCAGCTGTGAGCCCGGCTCAGGACTTCTGGCTGAGCAGCGCTCCCCCTGTGGGAGCACCACCAGGGGCAGCTCCTGCGTTGAGCATCTGCCCCCTGGTGGTCAGAGCATGCCATAGCGACCAGTCATTCCACCGTTTGTTGAATTTGCATATTAGCCTTTCATTATATAGGATTCTCTCTTCCTTTCTCCTCTTCTGTATCTACATTATCAATAGTCTTTATAGACCAGTGATGGCAAACCTGTGACACGCGAACTCATTTTTTTGGTTGATTTTTCTTTGTTAAATGGCATTTAAATATATTAAATAAATATCAAAAATATAAGTCTTTGTTTTACTATGGTTGCAAATATAAAAAAAAATTTCTATATGTGACACGGCACCAGAGTTAAGTTAGGCTTTTTCAAAATGCTGACACGCCGAACTCAAAAGGTTCGCCATCACTGTTATAGACCCTATCACCATTACTTTCCACCATTACTTTCTCATGCCATCCCACTGCATCCCTCTGGAACGTGATTCATCTTTGTCCCACGTATACCTCACTTTATTGGCCCAATTTGTTTGCCAGCTTTTATTCTGGCTCTCCTTCAGCCAAGTCTCCATGAGTAGTTAAAATTCTCTTCTAAAACATAAATTAGAGCACATCACTATGTGGCCCAAGGCTTTCCATTTTTTATTTCATCAAGAAAAGTCACAACTATTTGTCAGGGCATAGGTTGTTTCTCTACATCGCCCCCAGTAAAGAGAAAATTAGTTGGAGGTAGGAGAAGGGGAGGGCAAAATCTTAAACTTTAATCCCTTATGTTTAAAGCATAGATAAAAGATACAACTACGATACTGAAACAGCTGTCTGTGGCGTTAAAATTTCATTAGAGAGTTGGGTCAATTAGAAAGAAAACAAGATTTGAGAAACACTTGCCATGTTCACTCAATTCCAGACACTTTAGACATTTCCCTCTTCTTTGTATTATATGGTAATCCCCTCACATTGAACTGGGTTAAATTCAACACCTCCAACTTTGCAAGTCCTTCCTTTTGATCATTCAGATTATCAACTCAAAAGTTTCCTCAGAGGGGCCTCCCAGACCATCCTACCTAAATGGATGTATTTGTTTTCCCAAACCATAGTAATAGATATTCCCAGTGCCTAGAACAGCCCCTAGCACTATTACAGTATATGCTCAATAAATATTTGTTGGTAAACATAGTACTAGTAAGTACAATATATGATGAAGAAAAATGTTTACTCTCCGTCATAACTTGGAGATAACTTTCACAATTACAACGAACATTAAAGTATAAGATGGAGATTTGTTTTTCAAATAGCCAACTGCACTCTTTCAAGTCCTTACGTATAAATGTATTCATTATTGTTATAAGTTACTATGTTAAGATACAAATTTTTAAATTAAAAATCATTTCATTTTGCTATGAAGACTTCAAATTTATTTCATAATTCACTAAAATAACAAACCATAATTCATTGGGCATGAACACAAGTATTTAGTGGTCCAGAAATACTAAATGGAAAGTTTTGGAAATAAACACATGCATGGGCTGTGGGCTTAATCTCCAGTGGAGGGTGTGAGGATTCCCTCACATCATTGATGTTTCTCTCTCTCTCCATCTCCACTCTTCTCTGAAATTAATAAAAATATATTTTACAAAACAAACGCTGCAACCACGGTATGTGCCCTTGACCAGGGGTCGAGACTATGGTCCTGCGGTGTGCAGCCAGTGCTCTAATCATTTAGCAACACCAGCTAGGGCAATGCACTGTTCTTAAGCAGCATGATGAAATCTCATGCCATCCCACTCCATCCCTCTGGAACGTGAATCATCTTTGTCCCACGTATACCTGGTTGCATATGCTCCCCGCCCACTGGGAGCTGCCTACGTTATCAGTTCACCTGTTGAGGAATCCCAGGACCACTCGTACACGTGTTCAAGTAACCCTTATTTTACTTAATAATGGCCCCAAGGCACAAAATCAGTGATGCTGGCAATTCAGAAAGGCCACAGAGAAGCCATAAAGTGCTTCCTTTAAGTGAAAGATGAGTGTGGTACAATAAGATTACTTTGAGACCATATTCACATGACTTTGATTAATCTCTTACTGTGCCTAATTTAGAAATTAAACTTTATCATCGGTATATATCTTCAGGAAAAAACATAGTATATATAGGGTTCAGTACTATTCACAATTTCAAGCATCCACTGGGGGCCATTTGGGCACAGGAATGTTAATACCCATTTCCCATTACTAGAGAATTGCAGAATTTTTTTAAAAAAATTTTAAGATTTCTAAATTTGAGTCTAATGCCCTCCTTTTGAATAACAAAAGTAAATTAAGCCATTATTGAACTCAGTAATACCGGATAAAGCAAAATGTTAATGTTCATCATGCTATTTAAAAACACAAACATAGCCCTGGCCAGTTTGGCTCAGTGGATGGAGCATCGGCCTGCAGACTGAAGGGTCCTGGGTTTTATTCCGGTCAAGTGCACATGCCCAGGTTGCAGACTCCATGACCAGCAGGGTACATGCAAGAGGCAGCTGATCCATGATTCTCTCTCATCATTGATGTTTCTCTCTCTCTCCCTTCATCTCTGAGGACGTATATATAAATATATATAAATATAAATAAATACACACACACACACATTAGTGTCCAGTGCACAGATTCATGCACATTGAAAGGAAATTAGAATATTTTAATATTGCTATTCGCCCTTTCTCTATAATAGAAGTGTCAACCAAATTCATGATTGACAATGACAGATCTTAACACACACGTGCGATTGGCACCATCAAGACCTTAATATGTATCGCGCATGTGTGAGTCAACTTAGCCTTTTATAGATATAAAATAAACTTGCTTAATTAGACCTTTCTGATTTAGCTACACTTTTTCCAGCCCAGTGAAGCACCCCAACTTCTCTTTCAGGTAATTGTCAACAACACAGCAGTAAATATCAACACGAAGCACATTATTGCAGATCACGCAGGGAGAAAAAAGGGTGAAATATTTAACTGCAGCAGTGTTTGACTATGTTCTGCGCAGTGAGGAAACCTGAAGTCATTTTCAAGGTCCACCATTTCTTACTTCTTTTCAGTCCGGTCAAGTTTCTAAGACTTCTAAATCTCCGCTTTCAGGCTGATGAAAAGAAAATAGGATTCTACTGAGTCTCCTACCTACCTACTCCAGGACTTCTGTGAGGATGAAATGAGATGAGGCACGTGAAAACGCTTCAAAAACATTTGGTTAAACTGTGAAATATTTGCACCTGGCTATAAAGCAAGTCATGTTCCTGGGCAGAAGAAACTCCAAGGAGGCTAGTCGCTAGGGAGAGGAAGCCGAGTGTTGCTACGTGACGTCATTACCCGGCGCCCACAGCAACCGCTGGGCGGGCCGTGAGCCGCATTTTGTGCTATGGGATCTCGGCAGCATTGGCTTTGATTTGGTGGGGTGTGACTCCGGGGTGGTGGTGGGGCATGTGTCCCACTTGGGGGAAGCCGAGTGTTGGTTTGTTGGTGCCAGGTTTGTGGTGCCATTTATTTTTAAATGGCCAGTGTGCATCATGGCAGCTCCTGCATTGAGCGTCTGCCCACTGGTGGTCAGTGCGCATCATAGCTACCAGTTGGGACAGACACTTAGCCTTTTATATATATGTAGATATACACATACATACATACATACATACACACACACAATTTATATGTATCTATATACTAATATATAAAAGGCTAATATGCAAAGCGTCCCTCAGGAGTTCGATCACTTGCTATGATGTGCGCTGACCACTAGGGGGTGGCGCGAAATGAAGGAAGGCCTTGGCCAGCCAGCCTTGGGGACCCTACCTGTGCATGAATTTTGTGCAACAAGCCTCTAGTGTGTTTGTGTGTGTGTGTGTGTGTGTGTGTGTGTGTGTGTACCAAATGTAACTTTCTGAGATATTAATGTTTATTTACTAAAATCATATAATTTCTATACCTAATTTTTACTATTACCTGAAACAACCTGTTTTTAATCAATATCTGACCTTATTTACTTTATGCATTTGGTTGGGAAATGCAACAAACAAAGTTAAGTTTTCATTGTCCATGCTTAGAATAGGCAGCATCTTAAAAACTTTTAAGAAATTACAAAGGTTGGCCCAGGATAGAGAAGCTGGGTGGGTAACTGGTGAACACATGGAGAAATTTACTTTCATTACGTACCATTTTGTATTTCTATGTTTGTGTACCAGATACATATTATTCAAAGAATTCAAAACTATATTTAGTTTATGCATCAAAAGTATTTGAAGGCTAGTTAATGTCCAATGCTGTGATAAAGATTATTTCTATATCTCAAGGATTTGAATGATGGCTATAAAATAGGACCTATTTAGGTAATTTTAAGTTTGAGAAATAAGAATAGTGGTAAGTCCATCTCTGTTATCCACATTTCCTCATGCTCTTTGACCAAATATGAATAAAATAACCTCCAATAAATGCCATTGTTTAACATGCTTGCTTCTGTAACCAATGAATGTGACCGCAGTGCTCTACATAGCATTAAAGGCTTAGTTGTATTCCAGTATGAAACTGAGTCCATTACCCAGTCCTTCAAGATCTACATAAACAGCCTTGTCTTTAGATGTTTAGGGGACATCTCAGCCCCCTAACCTATATAAATTTTGCATTGGTGAACTACTTATGCATAATACTTTCATTTATCCATTATTGCTTCCTTTGTTGATGACATTCCAAATTCTTGAGCCAAGACCTTTTCCTAAGCACCACTTTCTGTGCTCAAGGACCTGATTAATGCCTTTCATCCTGATCTTGCTGCCCCAATTCTTCCTAAAAGGTAGTGGAACCAAAAGTACCTGCCATTTCCTTAACACCAATCATCCCTGCCTTATTTCCTCCACATAACCCTGCCACATCCAACTAACCACCATATCCTAACATTTTCATGATCAACATATCTTGATTTCTACTTTTCCTCTCCAATCCTATCACCACATATCAACTGCTTCCCATTCTATGTTCTGGCTTATTATAAATGCATCCTTCCCACAAATGTATTGCTCCCCTTCAAAAAAAATTCCTGGTAGCTCATCATGGAAAAAGATCTGATCCCTTTTTCCAGTCTCATTTCAGGAAACTACAGCTTCATGCACATTTATCAGCATCCAGCCGTCATTCATGATGGCTCCAAAACAAGCTATAACTCTACCAGCCATTGTGGCTCAGAGGTTGAACATCAACCCATGAATATAGAAGTTACTGGCACATGCCCGAGTTGTGGGTTGATCCCCAGTAGGGGATGTGCAGGAGGGCAACCAACTGATGATGTTTCTCTCCCATAGGTGTTTCTACCTCTTCATCTCTTTCCCTTCCTCTCTAGAAATCAATAAAAACATTTTACAAAAGAAGATACATCTTAAAGTTGATTTGCACATTAAGGTACTCACCCCTATTGTTCTGAAGAGCCTTCTAACTCTCCCCACACAAGAACATTTTTACACATGCTATGCAAATTATCCCCAATTGGTTTATCTTATACCCACTTTTCTCTGAACTCATAACACTCAATTTTGGACAACAGGTTTCATTTGTCAAGTCACCAGGCACTAATACTGATCTGTACACAGAGCCAGTGATTTTTTTCAAATGGGTCATGGGTACTAGATAGCCAATTGCATGCTGCTCTAATAAGCCAACCACACAAAATGCATTCTTTGTAACAGGAATCCAAGATTTCTTCTGTGTTCCCTGTACTTTCTTGAATTTTCCCTTCCTTTCTGTTCACTTCCCAATCCATTCAAATGTGGTGCAAGATAAATTATTAAAAGGTGTATCCTTTGGTTTTCCCTTTGGGCTTTTGCTGCATTGGATTGTAACTGCTGTGTTGTATTCTCACCTCTATCTCTTGAGTGTGGAATTGCTCAAGAAGAAAAGCAACTTGTACCCAACTCATATTGATTGCCTTAGTTGTAAATGAAGAAAATACTTACTGAATGGAGCTCATATTCCAGGTTACCTATACGAACTATAGAACTAGTCATTTATAACTGATGATGACTTCTGGTGTACACTAACCTACACTATTTCCAAATATGACAATGCTATAATCCTTTACAATTAAATCATGTGCCCTTTACATTTTGTTTTTAAACTGTTTTATTGACCAAATACAGTGTTAGTATATAGCCAAGTGTCATGTGACAGCAGGAAACCATGTGCATTAACACTTTAACACCTTAGTTACTTTTAACAATGTAATGAAAGTTTTTAAAGCAGAACTCATTGTAGTACTGGTACCCATGCTACTATATGTGTGCATACTTATGTACTATGCAAAATAACTATTAGAGGATAAATAGGAAAGAATTATAGTTAACTGTCAAAATGAATCCAAGTCTTTAAAGATAATCCAGCCAAGAGCACATGGAGTCTATAAGAGCAATGGAATCCTAAGGGATTTGTTTTTGCTGCTGTTATTCTACACAGCAACAGCTCAGATTAGAGCAGAGAAAGGCAGGCCTCCAGAGGGAAGTGTGTGATGCAGAGAGGAGCTAAATAAAGACAGGATGATGAAGAGCAAGGAAAATTAAGCAAGTGGTAGAGGTACTGATGCTAGGTAAAAAATTTTAGGACAAGAGGAACCAAGATGGCAACATAGGTACACACCTGTACTTGCTGCTACACACAACCACATCAAAACTACAATTAAACGACAAAACGGGTATCATTCAGAACCATGGGAAGGCTGGCTGAGTGGAAGTTCTACAACAAGAAGGAAAGAGAAAAGCGCATTTGAGACTGGTAGGGGGTACGGAGGCACACGCGAATCGGGCTGGCAACTGGGTGCGCTGTTCTCTTTTTCAATCCGGAGGGAGATACAAGCTCCCGATTGCTCTGAACTCTGGGGACCCAGACTTGTACGGGGAGAAACTGGACTGTCTGGCATCAGGCAGGAATACAAGGGCAGCTTTATCTCAGAGGTGTTTGCAGTGATCATTGTTTCCACACAAGGGGCAGAACGTGGAAACGCGGGGACCTCTCCCGTGCAGGGCTGACTGGCAGCCATTGCTGTTTGCTCTGCGCTGGTGATTCCCAGAGACCCCGCCCAACCCAATTTACAACCCCACCCAAGGTGTGCTCAGCAGCTTTTGCATATGAATGGCCTGTGCTCTCACAGCCTAAAACCTAACAAACCACAGCTGGGTCAGAGAACCCCAGAGCTTCCAAAAGAAGGCATGAGGCTTGACAGCAGCCTACATTGCTACACAGCTGGGCCTCATCTGGGCACTTTAAACCCCAAACAAAGAGGAGGAATCTGCAGATCTCTCTGTAGCTCCTTCTGGGTGGCCTCAGGAAGTGGCTGACTTTGCACCTCCTTGAAGACCCAAGAGGCAGTGTACCCAGGGTCAGAGTGAGACCATAAAAGATTAAAACTCTTCACATCCATAAGTGACACACTCAAGGGGCAGACTCAGTGAACACCAAAGCCCACTGAAGCAAGTCCTGCCCCATAAGGTGTCTCCAGCACAGCAGTTCTTCCATTGTAGACACAGCTGGTCCTCACAGCCCATTGGCCTGGTGGTCAATTCTTCCCAGTGATACCAATAGCTTAACTACCACAAGACTGTGCACAAAGCCCACAAAGGGGTGCATCAAGAGTGTCCACCTCAGGTAACTGGGGAGGATGAGCCACTGGGCCCTATAGGACACCTAGCACACAAAGCCACTCTATCAACACAGGAAAGCAGCCAAAATGCGGAGACAAAAAAACATGTCACAAACAAAAGAAAAGGAGGAAAGCAAACTACTGGATATAGAGTTCAAAACCACGGTAATAAGGTTACTCAAGAATCTTCTAGAAACCTCCGAGAAATTTAGTGACACCCTCAAGGATATGAAAAAGGACCAATTAGAAATTAAGCATACACTGACTGAAATAAAGAATAATATACAGAGATCCGAGAATCGAAGATGGCGGCATAGGTAAACACCGGAGACTGCTGCCGCAAACAACCACTTCAAAAATACAACGAAAAGACGGAAGGGACATCAACCAGAACCACAGGAAGGCTGGCTGAGGAGAGACTCTTCAACTAGAAGGAAAAACAACAGCATTACGAGGCTCAGAGGAGGCGCAGTGTGGAAAATTTAAAGGTACGGAGGTGCGCGCGCAAAGCGGGCTGGTGGCTGAGGGCGCGGTTGTCGTTTTCAATCAGGAGGGAGTCTCAGACTCTGTGCTACAGATCCGGGCGAGTCTCTAGGGACCCAGACTCAAACGGGAGAAGTGGGACTGTCTGGCTACGGTCCCTCTGAGGTTTGCAGCGGTTGCTGGGGTTCTGAGAAGCAGAGCCTCTGGGGATGGACTGAGAGCAGCCATAACTGCTCCCTCCCCCGCCCTGTTGATCCCGCCCCGCCCAAACCCTGCGCACAGCCATTTGCCGGATCGCCTCAGGCAAAAGCTAGATTAGCACCTCCCCAGAGGACTGAAGTTTTCCACACAGCTGATTCTCACAGCCAGTCGGCCTGGTGGTCAAATCCCTCTAGTATTAACTACAACAACTAAGGCTTAACTAGAACAAGACTGCGCACAAAGACCACAAGGGGGTGCACCAAGAAAGCATAAAAGATGCGGAGACAAAAAAACATGACAGAAATGGAGGATATGGAGCTAAAAATCGCAATTTTGAGGGCTTGCAATAAACTTGAGCAGAGCCTCACGAAAACTAATGAGACCCTCGATGCTACGATAAAGAAATTAGAAAGTAAGCATACACGGACTGAAATAAAGAATATTATACCCAATAGCAGACCAGAGGAGCACAAGAATCAAACCAAAGATTTGAAATTCGAAGAAGCAAAAAAAACCCAACTGGAAAAGCAAAATGAAAAAAGAATCCGAAAGTGTGAAGATAGTGTAAGGAGCCTCTGGGACAGCTTCAAGCGGACTAATATCAGAATTATAGGAGTGCCAGAAGATGAGAGACAGCAAGATATTGAAAACCTATTTGAAGAAATAATGGCAGAAAACTTCCCCCACCTGGTGAAAGAAATGGACTTACAGGTCCAAGAAGCACAGAGAACCCCAAACAAAAGGAATCCAAAGAGGACCACACCAAGACACATCATCATTAAAATGCCAAGAGCAAAAGACAAAGAGAATCTTAAAAGCAGCAAGAGAAAGAGACTCAATTACCTACAAGGGAATACCCATACGACTGTCAGCTGATTTCTCAACAGAAACTTTGCAGGCCAGAAGGGAATGGCAAGAAATATTCAAAGTGCTGAATACCAAGAACCTACAACCAAGATTACTTTATCCAGCAAAGCTATCATTCAGAACTGAAGGTCAGATAAAGAGCTTCACAGATAAGGAAAAGCTAAAGGAGTTCATCACTACTAAACCAGTATTATACGAAATACTGAAAGGTATCCTTTAAGAAGAGGAAGAAGAAAAAGGTAAAGATACAAATTGTGAACAACAAACATGCATCTATCAACAAGTGAATCTAAGAATCAAGTGAATAAATAACCTGATGTACAGAATGAACTGGTGATTATAATGAATCAGGGACATAGAAAGGGAATGGACTGACTATTCTTGGGGGGGAAAGGGGAACGGGAGATGCAGGAAGAGACTGGACAGAAATCATGCACCTATGGGTGAGGACAGTGGGTGGGGAGTGAGGGCGGAGGGTGGGGCGGGAACTGGAAGGAGGGGAGTCATGAGGGGGGGGGGGAAAGAGGAACAAATGTAATCTGAACAATAAAAATTTAATTAAAAAAAATACATACAGAGATCCAACGGCAAACTACAGGATCCCAAGAATCAAGGCAAAGATTTGAAATACAAAGAAGCAAAAAAATCCAACCAGAAAAGAAAAAAGAATCCAAAAATATGAAGATAGTGTAAGGAGTCTCTGGGACAACTCAAGCGAACCATCATCTAAATTATGGGGGTGCCAGAAGAAGAGAGAGAGCAAGATATTGAAAACCTATTTGAAGAAATAATGACAGAAAACTCCCCCTACCTGGTGAAAGAAATAGACTTACAAGTCCAGGAAGCGCACAGAACCCCAAACAAAAGGAATCCAAACAGGACCACACCAAGACACATCATAATTAAAATGCCAAGGGCAAAAGACAAAGAGAGAATCCTAAAAGCAGCAAGAGAAAAACAGCTACCTTCAAGGCCTTCAAGTTACCTTCAAGTCGTATGAGTCCCATACGACTGTCAGCTGATTTCTCAACAGAAACTTTGCAGGCCAGAAGGGAGTGGCAAGAAATATTCAAAGTGATGAATAGCAAGAACCTACAACCAAGATTACTCTACCCAGCAAAGCTATCATTCAGAATTGAAGGTTAGATGAAGAGCTTCACAGACAAGAAAAAGCTAAAGGAGTTCATCACCACCAAACCAGTATTATATGAAATGCTGAAGGGTATTCTTTAAGAAAAGAAAGAAGAAAAAGGTAAAGATAAAAAATTATGAACAAAGTGACAACAAATACATATCTATCAACAAGTGAATCTAAAAATCAAGTGAATAAAAACTCTGATGAACAGAATAAACTGGGGAATATAATAGTATCAGGGGCATAAAAAGGGAGTGGACTGACAATTTTGGGGGGGAAGGGAGTGTGGGGGATGCGGGAAGAGACTGGACAAAAATCGTACACCTATGGATGAGGACAGTGGGGGTAAGGGCATGGGGTGGGGTGGGAACCGGATGGAGGGGAGCTATAGGGGAGAAAAAAAGGAACAACTGTAATAATCTGAATAAAGATTTAAAAAAAATTTACGACAAACTTACACAAATGGGTTCAACCATCTAATTAATGGTCTTATAAACCAACCCTTCCACTCTCTCTAAAAAAATCAATAGAAAAGTATCCATTGGGGGAATATCCTATATAATAAAAGCCTAATATGCTAAGTGTCAGGTCGTCCAGTTGGCCATTCAACCAATCAAAGCCTAATATGCTAATGATATGATAAGGCTACTCAATTGCTCGCTATGATGTACACTGACCACCACCAGGGGGCAGATGCTCTGACCAATAGGTTAGCTTGCTGCTGGGGTCCGGATGATTGAGACTGAGCAACATAGGCTGGACATGCCCTGGAGCCCTCCTGCGGTCCCTCCCAGGCTGGCCAACCTTCCACGTCCCTCCCTGGCCCCGATTGTGCACCGGTGGGGTCCCTCAGCCTGGTCTGCACCCTCTCACAATCTGGGACCCATCGGGGATGTCAGAGAGCTGGTTTCGGCCCGACGGCAGAATGACCAGTCATGACATGCACTGACCACCAGGGGGCAGACACTCAACACAGGAGCTGCCCCCTAGAGGTCAGTGCACTACAAGCACAGCGGCAGTGGTGGAGACAGGGAGCGGGCCTAAGCCATCAGTTGGACATCTCCCGAGGGCTCCTGGACTGTGAGAGGGCTGCAGGCCAGCTGAGGGGGACGCCCCCCCTCAGTGCACAAATTTTGTGCACCAGGCCTCTTTCCACCCTATTGAATATAAAGATAGAAATTTCGGCATGACTTGAGTAAATACGTATATTAAAATATATTTATATTTCATGTACTTTATATTAGCTATATAGAAACAAGTTATATTAGAACTTTGGCAAACTTGACTTGATTTCATTTGTCCTCCAAAAGAAGTCAGATACCACTGTAACAAGTTATTAGCCAAAACATGGTGGCACTCCCATTCTTCCTGACCTGCTCATATTCATTTGCATTCACTATAACATATATAGCTCAGGATACTTATACAAACATACTAAATATCGTATATAATAAAAGCCTAATATGTTAAGTGACCAGTGGTCCGTTTAGTCAAAAGCGTAATATGTTAATGATATGCTAAGGCTCGCTATGACGTGCACTGACCACCAGAGGGCAGTCAACTGTTCAACCAGTTGCTATTGTGTGCACTGACCACCAGGGGGCAGATGCTCCGACTGGTAGGTTAGCTTGCTGCTGGGCTCCGGCCGATTGGGACTGAGCGAGATAGGCCGGACACGCCCTGGAGCCCTCCCGCGTCTCTCCCTGGCACTGATCATGCACCGTTGAGGTCGCTCGGCCTGGCCTGTGCCCTCTCGAAATCTAGGACCCCTTGGGGGATGTCAGAGAGCCAGTTTTGGCCCAATCCCACAGGCCACGCTGAGGGACCCCAATGGTACATGATTTCATGCACCGGGCCTCTAGTACTTAATAAAAGAAAAACTAAAACACAGGAACTTTAGTAATGTCTACCCTATCACTAAGAAAATCTTAATTTAACGTGTCCTCTTAGAAAAATTTCAAATCATTTTAAAGGCAATCCTGAGAAACTAACAATGCTTATTATTTTATAGGTAATTTTAAAAATCTCTACAATCCATCCGATTGAACAGTGAAAAATTTAAACTTAAAGACTATAATAAAAGCAGCAAGAAAAAACAGGAAAGGTGGAAGGGAATAGTCACATTTAAGAACCCATTAGAATATCAGAATTATCCACTCTCAAATTGGAACTATTAACACACAAAAAAAAACCCAGAGAAATGTTTCTTCAAACTAAGCATTACATTCTTTTCATCCTCCCAATATTTGTGCAAAATGATTTTTCAATGTTTTTTGGTGCAATAGTCAACTTATTTATCAAAGCCTCTGAGAGGATTAGGTGTACCCTTTATAATAACATACAAGGTCTACTGAATTATTTCTCTTTGATACCTTAACCACTTTGTCATTTTAAAGTTCAATTACTAGGCGGGTTACCATCAATAGACCTTCAATGTCTGTAGAAGTGTATATGATGATCACATAGAAGTATATATGGATAGCCACATCAAAGTTGTTGCATTTTAATAAGAGACAGTTTTGAACATTTCCTGATGAGTTGCTCTTAACTGCTAGCCTACTCCACTTTTGCTGCTTCTAATTGTCTCTTCAATGTACACCCATGTAAGATAAAAGAGGAAAATAAATATGTAAACTTTTAAAACCAGCAGTCTTCATTTTACACTCAATTAGAAAAAAATTACTTTCCTAAAGAGAACTGAGTAAAATTTGGACATTTCAGGCAAGCATTTAAACTTACTACAGTTCCTCTGTTCTTCTCCTTGCTTGGTGTTCCACCAACACCAAGCATTATATCAGTATAGCCCAGTGGTCGGCAAACTAACTCATTAGTCAACAGAGCCAAATATCAACAGTACAATGATTGAAATTTCTTTTGAGAGCCAAATTTTTTAAACTTAAACTATATAGGTAGGTACATTGTTATTAACTTAATTAGGGTACTCCTAAGGCTTAGGAAGAGCCACACTCAAGGGGCCAAAGAGCCGCATATGGCTCGCGAGCCGCAGTTTGCCAACCACGGGTATAGCCAATACACAAAAGATATACTGTGATTTTAAAGTTTAAAAATTTAAACAAACCCTGAGATTATTGTTCCAATTGATAAGAACTTGTCTTCTACCTATCCCCTCTCCAGCCTCAGATAAAGAGATCTGGACTTCCATCCATCATCCCAAATTACTCCCTTTACATATTCACTCTCTCCACTTCTCTTGGTACTTCCTTTTTAGACATATCTCTATTTATACTTATGTAGGAGTACACATCCCAATTTTATTAAAAACTGGACTCTCATTCTTTGCTGGCTCTTCTTGCTCTGTCACAAACATCCAGTTGTCTGAGAATTCGTTATTGCTTCCCGTAATTTCTACTGCCACCCACCAGAGTACAAGCTCAAAGATGGGGAGCAATTCTGAAGAGTTGAGATAAAAATGCTCAATAACTATTGAATAAATAAGCCATCTGCAATTCTTATCCACACACTTCCAACTGGTAGTGAAAACTATAAATCTGTGCCATTACTCTGTATTTTTCTCCTGGATTTTCCCTCAGACTGGGTCAACAAATACTGCATGCCAAACATTGTGCTATGATACTGAGAACATTAATAAAAGATTAATAAAATGCGGGCACAAAAAGTAAGTATCACCTACTGACAAAGTGATAAGAATGAGAAGAGATGATGTGTCCTTCTACTAGGGAGCTCTTTCTTTGGAAACCTACCAAAATACCTGGGGAGACAGACGAACCACCTGAGTATTTAGGAAGCAAGGAATGAAAGGTGTATGAGGCTGGAAAGTTCCACTGAGAGCAGATCAAATAAAGCCCTGTGCCCTACGATGTAGTTGGATTTTGATACAGACAGAAAGTGGCTGCATCTGAAGGACAGGAATGATGATCTAATTGACATTTCTAAAGGAAGCAGCAGATATTACTCGGAGAATAAACTGCAAGAGCACAAGTAAAAGCAGGACCAGTCAGGGCACCAATCACCTTCAGCAATACATGGTAGTGCCCTGAGAGAGAACGCTTTTACCAGGTTAACAGGTTGTCTAGTTTTTAAAATCCCAACAACCATAGGTATTCCAAACCAAAATATTTAAAATCCAACAGATTCTAACACCCATTTTCCTCACCCTCAGGCAGTCACTCACACCCCAGCCACAAACTTGAATTCACTTACCTTTCATGTCTGTTAGTGGTATCACCATCACTCCACCATTCAAACCAGAAACTCCCAGACCACTGCATTTCCCTCTCCCCCATCTACACACCAACAAGAATGTTAAATTCTTTTTACTTCTGAATTACTCCTGTCTGGAATTTGAGCAAACCTGACACTAAAGATTCTTTCAAATATCACATTGGGGGTGGGGCAGTGGATCAATGTTCTATCTGGTCCCTCTGCTTTCCATTTCCTCCAGTTACTCTTGTATTTAAAATAACTGACCTGACTCCTAGTTACCTAAAAGATAAAGCGCAAAACTCCTTAACTTAGATCAATCACAGTTTATCTAAACTTTTTGTCTTCTCCCCAACACATTCTTATTAGCCCTTAACCACACCCTCCCTACCCTCTCCCTCAAAAAAAAAAAATTTTTTTTTAAGTCAGTAACTGGCAAGTACATACTCACCTTTAAGATCTGTTCAAAAGTTATCTAAGTGAAGTCTTCCCAACATAGGTGTATATTTGTGTCTATGTTTTCAGAGCATTTGCAATTCCCTTCATTACAACAAAATGGTCAGTTTGCTTATAGCTCTACAGATACCCAATAAACTCCAAATCCCAAGAGTGCAGGGAACACATTTTGTTTATTTTTGTCTTCTCATTAGTAAACATCATCTGTCCTACAGTTGGTGTCATTCATTCACTGAACAAACGTTTAATAAAGACTTGCTAGAAAATGAGGATAAATCACTCAATGATAAATAAGATCCCTACTCTCTTAGAGCCGACATACTGGAATGAAGTAAACAAATAAATAAATATGGAAACTTTAAACAAAGGTTTTAAGAGAATCTTGATGACAAAAATGTTTCAGGACTTACCATATTTGCTTAAATATTTTATGAGGACAGTACTAAGTAGATATAAACACAAAGGAAAAGTAATAAAAGTGAAAGAAAATGTAAGCTTAATATGAGCAATTTATCTCCTGAGAACTGGATGTTCCAATAACTCTCTTGCACTTCTGCACAATCACCAAGTAAATTGGTCTCATCCTGATACCTAATGGTATGTATTCAACAAACTTTTAACTTCAAACTCAAATTATTTATTTAAAATGATAAAAATAGCCCGGCCAGAATGGCTCAATGACTGAGCATCAACCTATGAACCAGGAGTCACAGTTCAATTCCTGGTCAGGGCACATGCCCAGATTGTGAGCTCGATCCCCAGTGTGGGGCGTGCAGGAGGCAGCTGATCAATGATTCTCTCTCATCACTGGTGTTTCTCTCTCTCCCCCTCTCCAGTCCTCTCTGAAATAAAATATATATAGACATATTTTTAAAATAATAGATATAGATTAAAAATAAATGAATTATATCACTACAGATCACGTAATGAGATTCTGGGATTACAATCTTGTAAAGAAAAGATAAAAAATCATTATTTTAAACCAGCACTAACCCAAAGAAAAGTGCAAACATAAGAAATTTTACCTATTAACTATTCTAAGATTTGCTAAGAATATTACCTTAGACTTGAATGCATTAATATATAATTTTTAAAGAAGGTATATTTATGGCCAAACTACAACACAACTCTAGCAGATTTGGGTAAGATTACACGAATGGATTGGCACAGATCCATCCTCAGTGTAGCAAAAAAATAATTAGCACAAATCTAATGATGAATCAATAACTTCTTATATGAAGGATTAACCTTTGTTCAAAATAGTCACCTTGGTCCTGTGTTTAGGCTCCCCCTAGTGGCTATATGGCAGCAATCAAATGTTTACAGTAATCTTTATTTTCTATTCGCATTTTCTATTTCAGTGGTTCTCAACCTGTGGGTTGCAACCGTCAGAAAACACATATAGCATATCAGATATTTACATTACGATTCATAACAGTAGCAAAATTACAGTTATGAAGTAGCAACGAAAATAATTTTATGGTTGGGGGTCACCACAACATGAGGAACTGTATTAGGTCGCGACATTAGGAAGGTTGAGAATCTATTTGCTCTTTTAAGCTAGATCAATGATTTTCAACTGGTGTGCCACAAGAATTTTCAAAACGTGTAATGCCTGACTATTTAGTCAGGGGCACTCACCTCTTTTTCCTTAGATTGTCAAATTAAAAAAAAAAATGGCAACAGCCAACACAACAATAGCCATCTTGCGTGGATGAATCAAAATTATACCTATTTTTTGTCAGATTGGCAAAGTATATATTTTTTGGTGTGCTGCAGAATTTTAATAATTAGTTTATGTATGCCATGAAATGAATGTCCTAAGATTAACTATTACCAAAAGATGTTTTCATTGGACAGTTTGCTAAATTAAGAATGAAAGTTATAACACATTATTGCAAACAACTAAAAAGGAAGGAAACAGTAGAAGTGACAGTATCATTACAATATTTAATATAATTATACGAAGCAAATTAACTTAATTGGCAATAGATGTTTTCTTTACTTTCTTTTCTTTTGCTTTGTCTCCTTTTATCCTTCTTCAACCCTGAATTTTACTGATGAGGAAATCAAGGTTTAAGGGATTTAGTAAATATCCCAAGATCAGACATTTAGTACATGACAGTGAAGTTACACTTAATACAGTTTTTTTCACCAGAAAGACATTGACCATAATTACACATTGCCTTAGAAACAAGTTAAATAAGATGTTTTGTAGCTCTTTGTAATCGGATAAATTCTTAGCCGGATAAATTCATATTCCAATGAATTAAAGAAAATAAAGTTATTTTTATAATGGTGAGAAAAATGTAACTGGCTTCTCTCTATATACATTTTTAATAATTGTTTCAAGATTATTAATTATTTTTTAATAGAAGATAGACCAAAAAAAAAGAAATTTTAAATTTCTTAGAAGCTAAGTTAAAGGGGGTAAAAAGCAACAGATAAAATTAGTATATATATTCTATTAAGTATACATATTTTATTTAACCAATATAGTCAAAGTATTGCTTCAATATGTAACCATGTTAAAATTGAAAGATATTTCACACTCATTTCTTCATACCAAAACATTTGCAATTGTGTATATTTTACACCTCTAATTCAAGTGATAAAATTTCTTCGATGCTTGTAGAGTTCATTAAATTTAGATGCACACACCCACATCATTCCAAGTATGCTTACATTTGATAGCTGAATTTAAGTTAGTTACAGTTGCACTGGTCCTATTCCTAAGATTCAATAGCCATACATGGCCACCACACGGGATAACAATGCTCCCACAGTGCACTTACTGCATCCACTTATATCACCACAGCTTTGTTTTGCCAGCAGACTAAAGTAAACAGAGAATGCTGCCCCTTTATCTCCTGAGAAAGGCAATTTCTAGTCCCCTTATCTAAAATAGCTGGTCTTTTTCTCTACCCTTTTGACATTAAGTTATTTCAACTGTTTGTCGCTCTTTGTCCCTGT
Source organism: Myotis lucifugus (assembly GCF_000147115.1). Classification (NCBI taxonomy): domain Eukaryota; kingdom Metazoa; phylum Chordata; class Mammalia; order Chiroptera; family Vespertilionidae; genus Myotis; species Myotis lucifugus. The sequence continues at coordinate 3,372,931 of NW_005871067.1, read as the reverse complement.
AGATCTAGAACACATGTGCCACAGGGAGCTGAGGGCTGGTCTACTTTATGCATAGCTATATCCTAAGTGTCCAGACTGCAAGAAATTGTCTATATAGCAATTGTAGAAAACCAGTATTGAGCATTTCAAATGTTGCTAAAACTACTTTTGCCCACCCCTGTATTTAATATACATGATTCTTATATGACCTATTAAGAAGAATGACTAGCCCTGACCAGCAGTTCAGTGGTTAGAGCATTAGCCCACACACATAAGAGTCTCCAGTTGGATTCCCAGTCAAGGGCAAATACCGGGTTTTGGGTTCCTTCCCCGCCGCTAGTGTCACTTGCACATTCATGTTTCCCTCTCCTCTCTCTCTCTCACTCTTTCTCTCTCTCTATCCTTCTTTCCTTCTCCCTTCCATTCTCTAAAAATCAATGGGAAAAAATATCCTCCACTGAGGATTTAAAAAAAAGCGTGATTAGAAACTGATTGTGACAAATAGCTTTCTTCCATACTGATCAATTGGGGAAAAATCCAGATTGAGATCTGTATTTTTAATCAACCTATGGAATACTTCATAGGTCTAAAAGATCATAATATGACACACTATACTTTAATTTTACCTTACCTCTAACACTTCTAGCAAAAATACTAGGATGTAGATTAAACTTAATCTTACTAAAATAAAAACACATTGTATTTATTTCAAGGCAGAAGCAATCTGAATACGTATTTTTTATATTATACTTCCCACCCACCCCCAAATTTGGGGTGTATAATTTTCCAAAAAGTTCTGATCTTCCTCTTACTAGTATTTTAAAAGAATTAATGGCTCCAAGTATATATACAGATAAGAAATTAAAAAAAAGGTCTTTTTAAATTTTCCTAATCATCATGCATAAATCTGTGGCAATAGTTAACATATAAATTTAAAATTTTAATGTCCAGTAGGATAAAAGTTGGGCTATTATCACTTAAAAATGTATGGGAGGAGGAAAAGCAAAGAGTATAGGGAAACCAGTCTAAATGAGAAACTCAAAATTCATCATATTTTTCTGCATTCATGTGCCTAAAAATAAAGTTAAGCACTAACTTCTGTAGAGATATAACTAACTCATTGTAGTCATAGGAGTTAAAATAACTTCTTGATTGGAATAATTGAACAGAAAAATAAATCTATCAAGAACCTAGCCTCATAAATTTTTTTAGTAGATAAAACTTTTTTACTCTCATTAGCCTTCATGAGAATTGCTCAGTTGGAAAATAGGTTAAGAAGCCCCTTAGGGTAAAGCCAACTCAAAGTCCTGGCAATTGTGTATTGACTCAATACACAATTGACTCCTTAATTTAAAAAATGAGGGAGAGGTGAGTTGGTGCAAAGTTAAAAGATAAAAGGATTGATAAGAGGACTTCCTTGATCACAGCTATACCCTCCCAAAGCCAAACACATTTCTACCTCACACAAAAAAATACAAAAAGCTTGGACAAGTGAACTTTCTGGGAAATTGAAAGCACACTAAGCTATGGTAGTCTTTGGGAAGCAGGATAGGCAAACAGATGACATCTGGATTAAAAACCTATATAATAAAAGGCTTATAATAATATGCAGCCGAAACCGGTTTGGCTCAGTGGATAGAGCGTCGGCCTGCGGACTGAAAGGTCCCGGGTTCGATTCCGGTCAAGGGCATGTACCTGGGTTGCGGGCACATCCCCAGTAGGAGATGTGCAGGAGGCAGCTGGTCGATGTTTCTCTCTCATCGATGTTTCTAACTCTCTATCCCTCTCCCTTTCTCTCTGTAAAAAATCAATAAAATATAAAAAAAAAATCAAGACTTTAAAAAAATAATAATAATATGCAAATCGACTGAACGGCAGAATGACTGGTTGCTATGATGCGCACTGACCACAAGGGGGCAGACTCTCAATGCGGGAGCTGCTCCCTGCTGGTCAGTTAGCTCCCACAGGGGGAGCAACACTCAGCCAGAAGCCAGGCTCACAGCTGGTGAGCACAGCAGCGGTGGCAGGAGTCTCTCCCACCTCTGCTGCAGGCAGGTGGTAAGGAGCAAGGGGTCCCGGACTGTGAGAGGGATGTCTGCCTGCCGGCTTAGGCACGATCATGCCTAAGCCAGCAGGCAGACATCCCCTGAGGGGTCCCAGACTATGAGAGGGCGCAGGACGAGCTGAGGGACTCCCCCCGTCCAGTGCACAAATCTTGTGCACCACGCCTCTAGTTAGAAATAAGTATCTATCTATACTTGCTTCTTATGTAGAGATATTCTTAGACATCTACCACAATGTTCTTGAAAATACCTACTGAGATAATTTAGCAGGCTGCAAACCTGGTGACTTTCTTAAAAACTATAATATAAAAAAATTTTGGAAGAAACTACTTTCAATATAGCAGCTAAGTAATATATTGCATAATTTAAAACAGACATTGAATCACATCTGTATGTAGTACAATCCTTATAAGGTCTGACAAGCAGCCTGTAACTTTTTACCATAAAACCACTTAATTCCCATTTATTGAACTCCTCAGAAGGCATTCCTTTCTAAAGTGATTAACAAAGATAAAATGGGTCAGGCCATCATTTAATCTATCAAAGTGGTATCATATTTTCCAGGATGGTAAGTTATAAACCCTTTATAAAATTTTCAAAATGCACTTTTTTATTACCTCTTGACTTGAATTATCTAGGCTTGTGAACACAAGAAAATCCTATTTCCACAAAGGCAATGATACTATCTAGTCAAAAGTAATGGAGTTCGTGCAATACTTGTTAGATGGCAGTAGCTGGAAGAGTTGGGGTGGTGGGGGGACTGTCTACGATTTGCCAGGAATCCTAGACAATGTCAAAGGAAGAACATTCAAACCTAGAGAATTTTTTTGAGTTATTTGAGACAAACTGTCGACAATTGCCAGGAAGCTAAATCTCAACAGATTAGGGTAATGCTCCAGAGAATGGCAGTTTTGCACCTTATTTTATACATGACAATAAAGAGAAGATGCAAGTTCATTACATGAAATCCACTGATGATAGATTAGGGAGGTGGGGGGAAAAAAGCAGGGGATTGGATGAAAGGTAAAATGATAGACACATCTTTTACACAGATGGGTACAGGATAGTTAATAGTCAACAATTAACAATAACAATGAGAGGATTTATGGTCTCTGGCCTGGTGAACTGGTTGTATCCTGAGGAGTCTAGAAAAGGGGGAGTTACCTTGACATTCCAAAGGAATGTTATCCTGGATGCAAAACAATAGACAGGTTTTGTTAAGGTAAAGACAGACCTTTGTCTGGGAAGATTTTGCCTAGGACATGACAACCTGCCATAAACTTTTAGTTTAAAAGTTTTAAATTCAGACCATCTTTTGTGGTTACTTTAGGTCAAGCATGTCAAACTCACGGCCCACAGGCCGCATGCAGTCCACGAGTATTTTTGTGGCCCAGCCAATATAACGGTATTTAAGAAACGTTTTAATAAAAATTTTGTAACTTAATTTTTACAATATCCTGTTATACATTAATTATTAATAACAAACTACAACATTCGCTAATGACTGATTACTGTAATTGTTTGCATTCATTTCCCTTACGCGCCTTATGTGCAGGCGCACCATCTCTCTCCACTAATACCAGCAGTAAATCTTTTAGCAGCCAATTGCCACGTCATTAGTCTTGGACTGACTTGTTTGGACTTTGCAACAGGAAATATTTCGCTTTCGGAGAACAAGAAAAATAGGTTTATTTGTATTCCGATTATTTTGTGCAGTTGTTCAGTGTCCGATAAGTTAGTGTATAAGAAAAAATATTAGTTTTTATTAAAATGTTCTATTATTTTATTTTATTTTTTAATATATTTTATTGATTTTTTACAGAGAGGGAGAGAGATAGAGAGTTAGAAACATCGATGAGAGAGAAACATCGATCAGCTGCCTCCTGCACATCTCCTACTGGGGATGTGCCCGCAACCCAGGTACATGCCCTTGACCGGAATCGAACCTGGGACCTTTCAGTCCGCAGGCCGACGCTCTATCCACTGAGCCAAACCGGTTTCGGCAATTATTTTAATGATTACTCATTTATTTCAGTCCTTTGTATTCAACATGTCTCTATCGAAATAAACCTACGTTTCTATGAAAATTGAAGCTTTTGCTTATTTAGTAGCCTACATAAACTTAAACCTTATTTGGCCCGTGTTAGCCTTTGATTTTGACATGCTTACTTTAGGTCTCTGAGTTTGCAAGGCCGTTATGCAGGCATTCCCTGAACTTCTCAGATTAGCATGTGGCCCCATTTTGTCCACGACACACAATATATGAGGATAGTCATTATGCAACAAGAAAAATCAACCAACAAAAACACTGCCTATTCTGAGTAACACCAGAACAGAGGTTCTCAAAGTAATGTCCCTAAACCTAGTATCAGTATCACCTGGAAACTTGTTAAAAATGTACATTATTTAGCCCCCTTTGGGACCTGCTGAATGAGAAACTCCTGGGTAGAGCTCAGAAGTCTATTTTGTAATGAGCCCTCCAGAGAATTGAGAGAACAAACAAGTTAGAGAACAAGGATTTTGTTCTCCCACTGCTTTTATATCAGCTCTAGGAAAGGATCCATTCACACAATAGGACCTCTTGGTAAATACTAGTACAATCCATAAATGCATGAAGTGGCGTTCTGAGTTGCATGGCTCCCCAAAAAAACTCTATATGGCTGAGAAAGTATCACTTTGTACACAATTACTCCAATTATTATGTTCAATTTGCTCAACTGTTGGCTCCATAGTGATCCTAACGTTTAAAATATTCTAACCAAGTCCAAGAACATGCAAATATTCTAACCAAATTAAAGCATTAACATTATAATCACTCAGGAAGTCACTACTGCCTCCAAAACTAAAAAGGTCAGAAACTATTAAGAGAATCACTTCGTGTGAGATGTACTTTTTCTCATTACATTAAAAAAGATATGTAGCCCTGGCCGGCTTGGCTCAGTGGATAGAACGTCAGCCTGCAGATTGAAGGGTCCCAGGTTCGATTCCGGCCAAGGGCACAAGCCTGGGTTGTGGGCTTGATCCCCAGTGAGGGCGTGCAGGAGGCAGCCAATCAATGATTCCCTCTCATAATTGATGTTTCTATCTCTCTCTCCTTCTCCCCTCCTCTCTGAAATCAATAAAGAAATATATATTTTTTAAAAAAGATATGTAAATCTAACCAATGTCTCACATATACCAATTGACATTATCTAATAATCTGCATATGCCCTGGGGGGAAATTAATGGAAATTATTCTGGCAAAATATACAATGAAATAAAATGTTCTCTATTTTCACATATTATGATATGGATAATTTTTAAAAAATAAACCTAATTAAGCACAGAAAATGTTACTCATCGTGATAAGGACTGTTTACACAGTTCTTTTAAAACGCAAAAACATACTTAAAAATCTCAGATTTACAAAAGTCCATCTGAGTGACAATTTACATAAAAGATAAAACAAGGAAGACTATGTCTTAGAGATCCAGTCATAGATATAACATAAAACATAGTAAACCACTGTGGCTATTCATTTAAGAGTCTGATATTACCTTAAATACATATATTTTCTACCTTAAATTGAGATGTATAATAAAAATGTGAAGTTTGAATCTATACTCACAACTTCAGAGCTAGAAACTAATTTTAGTATAAATATCAATTCAAAATCTTCAACACTACAGATGACACACTTACTTATACAGAGCATTTAAGAAGTATATGGTCCACTTACATTACTATTGACCTTTGTACTTAATACAAAAACATTTATACTTTTTTAAAAATAAGAAAAATTGAAGAGAAAAATGTCATATACTCAAACTAATTACACTCCTTTTTTTTACCTAAGCCTACTATTTTGAGTCTTAATTTTGAGAGAGAAGTGCCTTACATGAAATTTAGGTGACTGTATTTTATGAAAAAGAACTAAAATTTTATTTACATGCATAAGCAGAATACCATCTCTTCTAAAATACAATGCTTTAACTAAGAGACAAATTAAACAGTAATGTTAACTTAAGATTTTTAAATGAACATAGTCAACAAAATATAGTATCTGTTGCAGAAGAAAGAGGCGTTGGTATATAGTAATTTGAGCAATAAAACAATATACTCAAAAAAAAATTTTTTAACTGGGAATTATGAACTCCAGCTAAATTACTTTAAGGGATGAAATATCCTCCACCTAGAATATATAGGCTTGTCTTATTGACAAGGAAAATTAAATATCATAAAACAAAGAAAGTAGAGACTGCTAATTCTACCAGGTGAATAAAAATATAATCGAATAATGCCCGGCCAGCTTGGCACAGTGGCTGAGCGTGGACCTATGAACCAGAACATCACGGTTCAATTCCCAGTCAGGGCATAGGCCAAGGTTGTAGGCTCAATCCCCAGTGTGGGGCATGCAAGAAGCAGTGGATCAGTGACTCTCTCTAATCCTTGATGTTTTTATCTCTCTCCCTCTCCCTTCCTCTCTGAATAAAAATATATTAAAATATATATATATATATAAAATTGAATAAGAAGTTTCAACCAAAAGGAAGCCCTAGATATTTATAATCTAAACATGCTTTTATAGAGAAAGACATGTGGTCAAAAAATATTCCCAAAATAACATAGCACTCTGATTGGGCCTTTAAATATTTACTCTTTTAAGATTCAAATGCCAACAATTAATACTGTTATGAGTAATCAAAGAAGCAAATAAAAAATTTTTAAGTATTTTCCCCACATTTAGAAGACAGTGCTTTTGACAAAAAAAGGGCTAGTAAAGTATATAATACATAAAATGCATATTTTAAAGATCAGATATTATAAAAATTGTGGAATTCTTTACTATTTCCCCAGAGTGACATTCCATAAATTGTATGACCACATTCAATTGGGAAACTGTATGCATACTTCATTTTACACAACTGGAAAAAACAATATGTAAAGTGAGCACATTAAAATTATTTTTTAAATTTAGCAATAGAAGATAGTGTAAAGAAAATACTGCTCTTGTTATGTATAAAAGTACTGTTTATTTTACTTAATCATTATTTCTTTACCATGAGATAAGCTTGAAACTTACTTTGAAATAGTAATGCCACCATCTAAGAATATCTGTCTATGAAATAATCACAGGAAAACATTTACATCTAGGAGTTAGGTATGTGGGTGTTTACTAGCTTATTCTTGAAATTGTGACTTTTTACATCATCACTACCCTCTCAAATTTCAGGAATGTATTTTAACATATTATTAGCTATTGTAACAAAACTCTTCACACAAAAAAAACATAAATACCACAAGTACTCCCCAAGAAATTTCCCGTTATTTAAAAAAAAAAAAAAGTTTAGTACCTTTTATTTTGGACTAGTCCCATTTGTCACTAAATTTCAAACCTTTTAAAGGTTTAAGCGTACATTTGATCACATTATTTCAAAATATTTCCTTTCAATCACACATTTATGTTCTTTTTCTCATTCAGAATCTAAGTTGTAATTATCAACCTAACCCTCATTTTCAATTAGTTAACTACTGATTATTCACAGTAACATTTAGCAATTATAGACTTTAAACATAAACACCAAGTTACTGAAATATTCAAGTATGCTTCTGATTAAAACATGAAGGTGTTTCAATTAGTATTTGAGAAACAAGATTTCAGTTACTGTCCTTATTGATAATTTCTATTAAATCACAATTCCAACTAAACAATTTCTTCCCTAATATTACTGATATTGTAGAGTTTAAAAAAACAAATATTTAATCTGTTCCACTGAACACTCAGCACTTATTTAAATAGACAAATCCAAAAACTCAAGGAAGAATAACCAATTAAGCTTTATGAAATATAAGTAAACATAGAGTCCTTCAAATAAAAACTGTATCTCTCAAGAAAATCAATGCATTTATTTTCATAATAAACAAAAACAGGGAAATCCTGAGAAAATACATTGCTGAAATAAAGCAATTAGAAAAATGAGTGTTCCTTTATTTTATGCATATTTATTACACATTAATAGTATATGAAATCTAAATCCTGTAGACTTTAAACCCAGTGTTTCAAATCATGGCACAAAACATAATACTGTGATATTATAATACTAAAATTGTTTCATATTACCATTTTATGGAAATAATTATGGTAGCATATATGAACAAACTTACATTTATTTTCATATCTACCACTTTTAAGCAAATACCATTGAAATATATTCACTGGTATACTAATTCACAAGAAAAATATTGACTGGTCCAGCCATAGGTTAACTCTACGGGAACACTAAAAACTGAATAGCTAGGAGTTCACAGATGTTCCACTTGACTGTCTCCCAGAAGCTGACTGTTCCCAGGGTAAACTTGGTTAAATACTGGAACAAGGATTTTCTTGATGCAGGGAAAAAGCTGTGCAGAGCTCTTTTCTTGGAGCCAGAGCTGAGCCGGACACTAGAATGTTCAGCAGATTTGCACGTCTTTGTGCACTGGCTTTCAAATGTTCTTGAATGAATCTTATAGAATTCCACAGCCTTGGCCAAAGATAGCTTGGTATTAACATCAAAGGATAAAGTTTTTCCCAATATCAATTCTGCTTTGAAACAAAATACAAAGCTAAAAATTACTTAAGAATTATATAAAAAAAACACACATGCTGGGAAAGGTATGAGGTGCAATATATATTACTTTAAGATTATAGCTAATGTTTCAACTCCTCACACTGCAATTAATATACAAATTAAAACAAATCCCACTCCCTGCTAATATATATTCATGGAAAACAGCAATGAGAATAATCTTTATTATTTTACAATCTCCATGACTGCCAAACACAAAAGCCTGTATTGGTGCAAATTTTAGAAAATAATTCCACCCACACTGTTGTATCTAAAAAATAGTACATAAGAACATTTTAACTGGCACAAAAGAAGTTATCTCAGTTACACTTCACACCCAACTGTGTTTATGCAAGATTTTAAATTAACCAAATTTATTTCTTTCCAAAGTATGCCCTCCAGAAAAAACAGAAACTATGCAAAAATAAAAGGTAGTATTTACATGCTGTTCATTTTATACTAGTGCATTATTCTTCCAAAAGAAATGTTAAAGCATGATATAGTAACACTGAAAAGTTATGAGGAAAAAATATGTTGTGATCAATGGCTAATGTGTCAGATTTGCCGTTTAATTTAAAGATATGTTCCTTACACGCAATTTTAAAACAAGCACGGCTAAAACACAAAATTTTAAAAACAGCAAAGGCTTTCTTTTGGAATAAAAATTATAATGTCATAAAATCTGTTTTCCCCTAGTATTGAAAATCAAAATTCAAATTACATATCCAATAATAGAGAGATGTATTATGATTCCAATGACTCTAGCCATTCTCAAGTTAATTCTGTTTTTTAAAATTAAACTTGTATTCCTTGGAGACAAACACACCTAGCCCATCAGACAAATTTTACTGGAGACTTACCAACTCTAGGAAAATATTTACAACACTGCAGAGTCAACCATCTTTAATACTTTTAGAAACTAACCTTCTCAAGAAATGTCTTATTTCTTATAAATCACACAGTAAATCCTCATTTAGTATACAATCTAACAGTATTGTTTAATTTTAAAGAAAATTTAAAGGGTAAGATCTAGATATTGACACCAAATGGGAGGAAAGATAAAAAATGAAAAAAACACAAACATTATATCATAAGCAAAAGAGATTTGCCTTCAAACAGGTTTTTTTCCAAGATTGAAAAGATTTATTTGAAAAAATCAGCACAGGACAAAGGTATCCTTAAGATTCCTCTTGGAATATCTGAATAATCAGATTCTATATGAAATCTGACAGCAACTCTGGTTTCACAGAACATGAATGGTTTACACAAATGTAAACTCCCAGGCCAGACCCCTTATTAACATTACCTTTCACTAGCTGCTATCTTCAGTGCTACTTGCACAAACTAAAAAGCAGGAAATCCATTTTCATTTTTAGATGGCTGGGATTAGTTAAAGCAACCAAAGTATTACTGTTACAGCCAAGTTTAGCAAAACTGTAAGAGAATACCACTAATAACATTTGTAAATTATCCAAAATGATTTTTTTATTGAACTACATAGATTTCAACAGTACTATGGGATATTTATATTTAGCTAAAGTCACAAACACATTTTAACATTCACAATGATGAGCATCAGCATTACCATTCTAATCTACAAAGCTCATGAATAAAGAAAAATACAAAAACCTCGTTTTACAAAGAAATACTTCAACATCTGCATACATTAACAATAAAACCATTCTTCCAAGGTAACAGGTTAAGTGTAAAGGCATACCACTGAATTTTTTTTTCTCTAAATAGGAATGAAAGAATGTTTAATATCTACGACGCTTATTAGGGCCTTCAAAGTTGCCTGCTTGGCTTCCTCTACCAAAACCACCAGGACCACCACTAACAGGACCTACACCACTCATGGGTGCTTGAGGGGTTTCAGAACCTGTTCTACTACCCATAGGTGATCCCATCTGAGATGGTGGTCCTTGGGGAAATCTATCATTGTGCTAGAATACAACACAATAAAGTCCATTTGGAACACGCCAAATATAAGTGACAAGAAAAATTGGCAAAATCCCAAGTAGTGGTGTCATGAAGTTCAGCAGAAAGTCCAGCAGAATCAGGATCACACATAGAAGGAAGAAAGGAGCAATTTAATTAGTTACTATGTTTAAAAGAACAAAACATCTGAAGAGTTACATACTGCTATATAATGCCCCAATTTCATGAAGAACAAACTGATTTTAATGGAGCAAATGCCATCCTAAAAACCTCTTATCAATATTATAGTACTATTCTGGTACCTTTAAAAAAAAAAGTTTATATTGCATGTAACTGTGGTGCATAAAAAATACTTTTTAAAAAAACAGCAGAGATAAAACTGAGGAGTAGCATCATATTCAGAAAGTAAAAAGTTATGAAATCTTTTGAGATGTTTTTTGCAAAGATTATTATTGAGAAAATAAAGTTTTTTAAAATCAACAATTTATTGGACATCTGAATCATATAGTTAGAAAAATTTCACAGTAATAACCACATATATTAATCTCAAAAGTTGAACAGACTCAAAACTCCAGTGTGAAAAAGACCAAAGACAATATTTAAATAAAGTATACAATTTTAGAGGAAGGAGTGGAAAAACTGGCCACATATAGCGCTTCAAAATTACTACTAATGATTATGTTGCTACACAAAAATTTAAACAAGGTGTTGCAAGTTTTTACTAGCTTTCAAACATTTTACTCTAAAATAAAGCCTTCCACTGAAGTTAACAAATACACTAATTACATTAAACGCCATCCATTCATAGAAGATATGACAGCACTGCCTCTTTATCTCCCTTTACACTCATTTTAAAAAACACTGTTAGCATGTCTAATTTCTCCAAATTCATAAAAGATAGCATTTAAAGTAAATAAATTTTAAAATGGTAAAATATTGCATCCACCAATTCTAAGACACACATCCACTTTTAACACCTCTGAGACCAGGAAGGAGTTACAGCTGATGGCATGTCTAAGTTTAATTTGCAGTGCTTTTTCTTTCTTAGCAGCAATGGCGACTTAAGATTTTTGTAGTGGTTTGAAAACTAAATTTCCTTTTCAAAATATACGGTCAACCAATTTCCCTTTTCTAAATGGTACTTAGAACAACCATTAACAAAAAACAAATGAGAAAATGTTTAATATAAAGCCTCATTTAAACAGTGATAGACTTTGAGGGAAATGAAACAGATATTAAGTCTTGCTACTGATATTCAAATGTAAGAATTATTACTGAAAAACATTTTTATAATAATGCACACAAAGATATCTTCACACTCTCAAACCAAGACATAAAACTGTCTACTTTTAACTTAGTAACAAACGTAATTAGTAATTCTACAATGTAAGTTTAAAATTTTAAACTTATGTTTACAAAAAACTGTTTTCACACGTACTGGAATTTTGTCCCCCACCAAAGGTAAGGAGTCCACACAGGAAAAGAACACAATCATAAAGTACCTGAACGCTGGTAAGAGGTGGATACAAATTGAAAGCACTGTAAAAGCAAATGTAACATATATGTTTGCTACATACCTAAGTACAAAGCATGCCATGGGTGGTAATCATAACTCTCTCAAGATACTTAAAAATTGCCTCATAATCAACATATAACTTCACAAGATTGCTTTTTCTTCATTGCATATTAATATTTACTGCCAAAACAAATGCCAAATTATCTTAAGTGTGAAGTTACCTTTAGAGCATAAGTATATATTATTGAATATAATCAAAATAATGTTTATGATACATTACCACTGCTCCATTATCTGGCATCATTGGAGTTCCCATATTTGCAGCTCCTTCTGGTCCCATGGCAGGACCAGGACCCATTGGTGGGCCAGGTATAGTTCCTCTGTTGTTCATATTCATACCCATCATTGGAGGAGGACCTTGGTTACCAGCAGGTGCTGGGCTAAACCCATCTACGCAAAACAATCTATACTTAGAGCTGTCCTATCTTAGTTCAATAAACATTAAAAATGTAACAACACTTAGGCAATGTATATAGATGACATCATCAAAATCATTTTCCTTCTCTGAGAATGGGACACTCAGCTAACTACTCTGTAACAGAGTGTTACCTACACTAATAGAATTTTCATTCTAAAAACAAAAGTATATAAAACATATGAGACAACTATCAATTACTTAAGGACATTTGAGACTGTAAAAGCTTAAGAATTTTAAAATAAAGTCAGTATGATTTCTATGGTTTGCTTTTTAACCAAATACTCCCTTTACATGGTGGCTAAACTCTACCAGTTCAAATGAAAAGCAGATTAGCACTTTGAAAACCACTTAATATTTTTAGTCATGACTAAAAATGTTATGTAAATTGCATTAAGTTGTGAAAGAATCCATTCCCTTCAATATATTATGTTCACTATAACTAACGAATCTCTTGACTTTTATATAGTTAATGAACATCTCGAAAAAGTATGAGGTACTGTTTTTTAACTTTATGTAGAAATATGTGATCTAAACAAACAAATTGAAATGACTCTCAAGATGACAAAGCTTATTTTTAAAAGCCACTGCAACCAAATACAGATATAATATTATTACATTAGCTTTTTAAATTTTTTAACACGCTGAAATTCTGCAAATGGGAACAAACTCTTTCATAAGAAAGTCGAAAACTACAATAGTGTTTAAGCTATAATACCACATTTATAAGGGCCTCAAACACAGCATTTTTAGGTACCTTCCACAATTTTTTTTTAATTTTTAAAGTACTGATATATTTGTTTATCACTAAAAATTCATAATAAAGAAGGTCTCAGCCTGGCTGTGATGGATTAAGTGTCATCTCGAGGACCAAGAAATCCTGGGTTCGATTCCCAGTCAGGGCACATATCCTGGTGGGTTCAATGCCCAATAGGGGGCATGCAGGAGGCAGCCAATCAACGAGTCTCTCTCTCATTGATGTTTATATGTATTTATCTCTCTCTCCCTCTCTTGAAATCAATAAAAATTTTTTTTTTTAATTTTAAAAAATTGACTTTAACTTTGAGTTTTCTTCTACTATTTCATTATGTAGGTCAATTTTATAACATCCTGAATTCAATTTCTCAAAAGCACATTATAACATGAGTTGAAGTTTTCATTAAAACCGACAACTCTAAATGGCTAAGCACAAGGAACAGCTGCGAGAGAAAAGTCTTATTCCTTTATCTGTCCCTGACAACACACTATTGCTCTTTCTGAACCCAATCTTCAGGAATCTACCAACTTCATAGGGAAGGAATTATTTCCTTAATCCATAAATGGTCTTCCTGATAAATCTATAACTAAGAAATTTATATTCCTTAGCAAAGTTATAAACAAAAAATTTTACTAGACTTCCAATACATCACTCACAATGGAAATGAAAAAGAGTGAAGACATGAATCTGGGAGGAATCAATCTGACCTCAACTTTTGCAAAAACAACAGGTCATAGATTAGGGTGGATTTTTTTTAATAGAACAGAATTGTTACATCTAATTTATGAGATTCAAATATAACTATGCTACTATAGGTATAGTAAAATAACTAAAAAATAATATTTCCAACTATCAATAGTTGAATTGCCTTATTTTTAGCAATCACGTCTTCTATCACACATCTGTAATTAAACTGAATTTAACAAAATCTAAGCCCTGGCCAGCGTACTAGAAACTCTGTTGGCTGGAGTATCACCTAAGGGTCTTGGGCTCAATTCTGGATCAGGGCACACATCCAGGTTGCAGGTTTGATCCCTGATCAGGGCACATGCTGGGAGCAGCCTATGGATGTTTCTTTCCAACATAAATGTCTCTCTCTCTCTCAAATCAGTTTTGTAAAAACTACATAGAGTACATATTTAAAAAATAAAAAATCGAAGACTCTGGCCAGTTAGCTCAGTTGGTTAGAGCATCAGCCCAATATGCCAAGGCTATGGGTTCAATCCCCAGTCGGGGCACATACAAGAATGAATGAATGAATGAATGCATAACTAAGTGGAACAACAAACCAGTTTCTTTCTCTTTCTCGCTTTCTCTTCCTCTTCCTTCCTCTCTCTCTCTCTCTCTTTCTCTCTCTCTCTCTCTCTCTCTCCTTTCAAAAAAATAAAATTAAAAAAAATTTAAAGATCTAAGAAATGTTAGAATTATCTGATCCCATGAAAACCAGTTTTATAACCTATTTTCCACTTAGTATGTACACTGGTAAACACACCAGAAAAATCTATTGACACATTCCATCAATGTAACTTGACAGGATGTGAACTGACACCAGCAACAAAACTATATGATGATACATAACCCAGTAAATCATTAGGATAAAGTGTCATGTTAAATAAAATGTAAAGAGGAGAAAATTACATGGATTAGACTTTAGGAAGTTAAGTAAATGCTCAAATGTAAATATGGTTCTCTGGTAAATAAAATGCCTTAAAATTTGTGATTCTCTTAAATTCCTAACTAAATAAGGAATCTAAAGGCACGGTTTCATATTTCTTCTGATAAAGTTGCTAACCGAACAGTCAGAATGTTTTTGTGTCCTTGGCAACATCAGATATACTTCAAGTTTGGTTACGATATTGACAATCTAATAATTAAAATGGCATTTCAAACTGCCTACAATCCATAAAATCACACTTATATTCTTAAAACCACCTGGACCAACCCACAATTTACTTTGAAATAGACATAAATACTGAACTACTTGTACTTATTATATATACAACTGTGTTTCATAATTTACAATTAATTTACTCTGATTATTTTGTGTATTGATTGTATTAACTCACAATGAAGTTCATTATGGGTAAGGGCAATGTTTCATGCTTACTTTGCATGCCAGAGATTCTCAGTTACTACTTTAGTAGGTAAGAAAAGTAACAAAGTGAACAGCAATAAACGATTTCAGATCATCTCATTGGCAGTGGCAGAGAAACTGCCATGAGAGGGAGAAAGGAAGCCGATAATGGAAAATACTTATATCACACATTAGAGGCTTTAAATTTTATTCCATATACTACGTAATCTAAGTACACTTTGGATTTGTTCAGTGGGTGTGCATGTTATGCATATTGAAATGTTAAGGTAATATAATTTTTACAACAATATGTACCTGCGTGTTATGCAAAGATTTATATAACTTTTAAATGCGTGACACTTCCAAATTAACATGAAAAACTTCCACACTTACTTTTCCCTAGCTTATGTACTCAGTGCTATTTCCCTAAAAACATGGTTATAAGCCAACAAATATTAAAGATGTTATTAACATAGGCATTTTCTTAAAAACTTTACATCAATTCTTGCCCTGGCCGGTGTGGCTCAGTTGGTTGAGTGTTGACCCATGCACAAAATGGTCACCGGTTTGATTCCCATCAGGGCACATGCCAGGGCTAAGGGCTTGATCCCCAGTAGGTTGCATACAAGAGGCAGCCAGTAAATGTTTCTCAGATGGATGTTTCTCTCTTTTCCTCTCTCTCTAACATCAATAAAAACGTAATTTAAAACACACACATACAACTATATCAACTCTAAAGTTATATATTAACCTAAATGTGTAAGACATCTCATTTCCTTCACAGTCATAAATGTCTCCACAGAGCATGTTTCTGTGCACAATACTGTAGGTTACGGCAAAATATTCAACACTTAGTAAAATAAATAAAAATAGCTACACAACACAAAGTTACACAAAAGGTTACCTTAAAATAGAAATTTCTAAAATACTCCCCAAAAGTTTAGATACTCTACAACTCAAAAACTACCAAATTTCCAAAGTAAAAAGGTTAAAGACATGAAATTTGATTTTTGAAATATTATAGCATGCAATTAACTGAACAAGTTTCATATTGTATCAAAACCTGGTTACAGGTATTTTTCATTAAGTCTATTAAAAGATAATACAGCCAAACTGGTGTGCCGCACTGGTTAAGCGTCGACCCATGAACCAAGAGGTAGGTCACTGGTTCGATTCCAGGTCAGGGCACGTGCCCAAGTTGCAGCTTGATCCCCACTAAGGGGTGTGTAGGAGGCAGCCAATTGATGTTTCTCTCTTTTCAATGTTTCCATCTTTCTATCCCTCTCCCTTCCTCTCTAAAAAAAATATAAAAACATATTTAATAAACAAACAAAAGATACTGCCTATTTTAGCCTTCAAATAAACAAAATGAAAAAATTCTCCCTAGGCATATATTTTTAAATATACTTGTATCTTTTAATTTCATAAATGTAAGAGATTTCATCATTAAAATGTTGATTCCAAACTTCAGTTTGTTACTGACATGTAGATACCACAAATAGCATATACCGTTGCCCAAAGAATTACAAATAAGTTATAGAAGCCTTTGCTTCCAATCCCTACCTCCCATGTTTATTGCTCCACGGGGACCCATATCACCCATTCTCATTTCCTGTTCTCTCTGTAAGTAAACATAGTTATCACAGTCAACCTATCGATCTTATCACATTTCCCATCTAAAATAAAAAAGAAAAGAATAAATTGGGACAACACTTTCCATTAAAGAATGTTAATTTTCCAACACCTCTCACTTAATAAGAGCACTGAAAAGAAACTTCAGTCTCCCAGGCTTAACATACTACAATGTTTAAAGCACCCAGTTTATAATGCTAGATTATAAATAAGTCAGATTACATGAAATTTACCAGAGAATATTTTTAATGTTTTTATTCCATAGATCAAAGACACATGCCTAGATTTTTTTTAAAATCTTGTAATAATAACCCCCAGGGCCAATTATTTTTTCCTCCCAGATCACTAAAGTCTTCAAACAGAAATGACTGTTACCACTTTTATATTCAAACACATTCATACATACAATACAAACAGCTGTGAGACACTAAGCTAAAAACAGTTATAGATTATTTTCACTTCTGAAATACTGTAATTCATCCTTGCCTTTTTATTCAAGTATTCAAGCATTATTTTACCCATGACCAATATAATACAGGGTTACCATAAAAGTCTCCACAAAACAAGGCAATTATTGAATACTCAATGTAACACTCCCTTCCTTCATTAGAACAGTGTTTTTATTTGGAAACCTAAATAAAAGTGGTATTACACAGTTGGCAAGTTATGAAACAAAATGCTCTTGAGGTGAACACAAAAGGTCATATAAATGTATAAAATATGTTAAACATACTACATTTGGCGAAATAACTCAACATATTACAATTGCAATTTGCACTATTATTTGATTATCTTTTCCAGTATCAGACAAATGTGTTAAATGTAGTGATCCTAAAAAACATACTCAGACAAAAGTAACAATGTCTGAATCTAAAGAAAGCATAATTTTTTTACGTTTAAAATTAATTTTAGCCCTGTGCGTCAACCTATGAACCAGGAGATCATAGTTCTATTCCCAGTCAGGATATATGCCCAGGTTGTGGGCTCGATCCCCAGTACAGGGCATGCAGGAGGCTGCCGATCAATGTGTCTCTCACATCAATGTTCCTATCTTTCCCTCTCTCTTCCACTCTCCCTAAATATCAATGGAAATATATCCTCGGGTGAGGATTAAAAACAGGGGTTCAATTTGTATTTTTACTTTTATATTTGACTTAACTACGAAGATTAGAAATGCAGTTTAGAGAAGGTAATCATTATTGTCTCACTGTATAAAGCTTCAATTTTCAAATCCCCCTCATATACCCTAACACTCTAACTTGATGCCTATGATTCACTGGTGGGGTTAAGGTGTAGAGACTACCATTTCTATTATCTTTTTATAACTTCAGCTTTACCTCTAGCTATCACTTTCTGAAATAACATGTTTAGCTTTATTATTCACAACGTACTTTTAAAAAATATTCTTAAATTGTTCTATTATTCCATTTTCTTAGTTAACACAATTTTGTGAAAATCATATTAACACAGTGAAGAGATCTATGGTTTTAAGTCAATTATGCAACAGTGGCATTAACATTCCTTTCCTGATGCTCCAATTCTAAAATATATTTCTATAAATAATATAATAAAAACCTTACAATAATCCGTTAACGTAGCAATATCACTGGTAAAATACCAATTTATATTGTATAGTATAGCATGTTTCACTAAACACACATACATTCAATTTATTAGTGTTGAGATTTCCTTAAAGAGTATAATTTAGTGTTTTTATATAGCTTCACTCATAACTTTAAAAAAGATAGTATAGCCCTAACTGGTTTGGCTCAGTGGATAGAGCACTGGCCTGCGGACTCAAGGGTCCCAGGTTCGATTCCGGTCAAGGGCATGTACCTGGGTTGCGGGCACATCCCCAGTAGGGAGTGTGCAGGAGGCAGCTGATCGATGTGATGTTTCTAATTCTCTATCCCTCTCCCTTAAAAAAAAAGATAAATAAAATAAAATACATAAAATAAAATAAAAATAAATAAATAAAAAGGCAGTATAATTAGATGACAGATCATTTTTAAACTATTTTAGAATGAGCAGTTTTCAGGTTCCTAGTAATGTCGTAAGGTTACTGTTTCTTTCTATAAATCCACTGCTATATACTTGTAGTAAAATGAAAGAGGCAGAGATGTAATCAAAGGAATTTAAGACAGTAAATCTCATTATAACTTAATATATCAATAAGGAGAATCACTTGAATAAGTTCACTATAACTGTGTACCCACTCAAGAAGCAATACATATAGAAGAAATTCACTTCTATAAATTATTCTTATATATTTCAAATTAGAACTGGCTCACAGTATGTGTGACGTTTTTATAATATAAATTTTAATAATGCTTCATTACTTTAGCATAAATTAAGAGCTGTGGTTTAACAGGAGACAACCTATATGTAAAGAAAACCTCAAAAGACTACTACAGTGCGATAAAGCTATGAAAATTGTTTTTAATTAATTCAATTAAACCTCATAGCAACCCTGTAAGTAGGTTTATTGTTATCCTATTTTAGAGATCTTTATAACTAAGGCACAGAACTTTTAAATAACTTATCAAGGTCATACATACATATAGTAAGTGGTTGAGCTGACCTATAAAATTTTGCCAAAACAGAGTTCATGAAATTTTTCACTTTCATAAGACACCTTCATTTTTAAAGAATTTCAACAAAAACTAACAAAAGACACAATTTTCTTAGTTTATTCTTACAATGTTTATAAGAAGGTATGCTGTCTATTAAGAGTTATGCATAGGTATCCCTGAAAGCTTGTCACTGAAGAAAGCTTAAATTAACATATTACCAACAAATCAAGCAAAGTATGACTGATTTTCAGAAGTATATATCAAAGCAACATTTCATTCAAATAGCAATTCTTGAAGTACTCAGAGTCCCCACACCATTTCATGAAGTGCACAGATTCAAAACTGTTTCATGACTTATTAACACTAGAACATAGTTAAAATGTTATGATCTATTCGGGCTTTTCACTCTATCGACATTTGTGGATAGTGCAAAAGCAATTGTGGGCAAAAATCCAGTTTTTCTGGGCAAAAATAGAAGCATTTGTATTCAATTTTTACTAGAAATCATTGTATTCTTCACATGCATACAATAGCAGCTTAAAATTTTCAATTATGATACCTGGATGAAGCAATAAAAATTGTTTATTAAATCACTATCCTTGGATACATATCTTTTTAATATTCTATCCAACAACACAGGATATATACATTAAAGCATGTCTGCTGCATTATGAAGTATGGTGATTGTTTCAAGAAAAACAATTACTGTGATTGGGTTAGAAGCTGAATGAAACCCTTTTGGCTTGTAACAAGAATTTTTCTTGAGACAGCATTAGACAGGCAAATTTTTGCAGACATTTTATGATGACATCAGTTTTGGTATTAAGATGTGGTTTTTAATTTTGTATAATAAAATACATTAAAATCTGAAATATTTGTGTAACTTGATAAACCAGTACTTTTCCGAATGTTGGGTACATGACATTATGAAACGTGCCTGGGTAAGAGAGCCATTCAAAGTTCAAAGTAGACCAATATGATTGTAATGGAAATTAATGCCTATCAAGTTTTACTATAGTATCAAACAAGCATATCCACAATTACCAGAAAAAGTTAAAACACATCTCCAGTGTGAAGTCAGATATTTTTCATGTACTTTAACCAAGAGCACTTTGCAATCGATGGAATGCAGAAGAAAATATGGGAAGCCAGCCATTTTCCATAAAGGCAAACATTAAATAAATTACAACACAGTAAAACAATACCGCTCTTCCTACTACATTACAGTTGGGCATTAAAGAAGTTTGCAAAAAATAAAATAAAATATATA
>NW_005871067.1:3348363-3351967 GCF_000147115.1 Myotis lucifugus | reverse complement strand
TATATATATATATATATATATATATATATAAAAAAATAGCCATTCTTCCCACTAAAACCCTTCCCTCCCCTCCCCCACCCCCCACACAAATTTCTCCTTCTAAATTTCTAATATGGTAAACACTGATATAACCTAAACAACAGCTCTTTGGGGTCCTAATTTTTAATAGTCTATAAATAGGATTTCAAAACCAAAAACTTTGAAAACCATAAAATAGCAGAAAATTTGCACTGATGTAAATTAATTAAAGCAATATACCCTAAAGTGCAGCATCTGATGTTATTTTGTGTAATGTAAGGATTTTTTTCCTATAATACTAAAGATATCAATCTGTGGTTTTAAACATATTATATTTATTTTTCTAGGTAACCTAATTTAAAGGTTTTACATGGTACAAAAATAAAGCTAAAATTATGTATAACCCTTGACAGTGTGCACAGTGGTTGGAGCATCGGCAGTTCGATTCCAGGTCAAGGGCACGTGCCTGTGTTGTGGGTTTGCAACCTGTCCCCTGGTTGGGGCAAGTGCATGTACAGGTGGCAACTAGTCGAATCCTAGTCAGGGCATATACCCAGGTTGGGGACTCTCTCACATTGACATTTCTCTCTCTCTCTCTCTCTCTCTCTCTCTCTCTCTCTCTCCCTCTCTCTCTCTCTCTCCCCCTCCCTCCCTCTCTTTTCCTCCCTCCCTCCATTCATCTCTCTAAAAATCCAATAATAAGGAAAAGGAACTGTAAAACAAGAGTATTTTTTTAAAAGTTTATCTAACACAGTGATCAACCTAAATTCTTATTTGGATTCAATAAGCCACAATCATTTCTCTACTTTAATTTACAAAGACATCTCTATATGTCCCTAAAAAGATTCTATGGATTGTCTAGGGATCACCATGAGCCATTTAGATTCCATGTCTTTTTTTTTAAAAAATATATTTTTATTGATTTCAGAGAGAAAGGGAGAGAGATAGAAACATCATTGATGAGAGAGAATCATGGATCAGCTGCCTCCTGCACGTCCCCCAGTAGGGATCGAGACCACGACCCAGGCATGTGCCTCTGACCGGAATCAAACCCAGGACCCTTCGGTCCCCAGGCCAACGCTCTATCCACTGAGCCAAACCGGCCAGGGCTAGATTCCCTGTCTTAATAAGGAAAATGCTAAAAATCCTGTTATAAAAACACTGATATAGAGCATTTAAATCTATTAAAAGAAATATGGCCGAAACCGGTTTGGCTCAGTGGATAGAGCGTCGGCCTGCGGACTGGGGGGTCCCGGGTTCGATTCCGGTCAAGGGCATGTACCTGGGTTGTGGGCACATCCCCAGTGGGAGATGTGCAGGAGGTGGCTGATTGATGTTTCTCTCTCATCGATGTTTTTAACTCTCTATCTCTCTCCCTTCCTCTCAGTAAAAAGTCAATAAAATATATTTAAAAAAAAAAAGAAATATGATTACAGAGAAATGTATTAGTTCTGGCAGTTAACAAGACTCAACTTTTCATCATCAAATATTCCAAAACTTTTTCCTAAAAAGAAATTACACTTACCACTTGAAAATTTATATTTTATTTCATTAGAGCAGTAAAGGAATAACAAGACGGTTAGATAGCCAAATTGTCATGGCAGAAATTAGACGACGTTACTACCCAGAAGTATTAGGTAATAAACAATATATTCTGAAGAATGGACAGCAATCAAGTACGTGACATATAAAATAGGTATGAAGAAAAAAATCTGAAAAGTAGGCCCCTTTGCCAATAAATTATTCACTCATTTAAAAGGTGCTAAGATATTAAAAGGTGTGCATCAACAAAGTATCTTTTCCTTTAAAAAGTAAATAAATTTTAAACTAAAAAGGTAAAGACATGTTCTCATTGATACAACTCAAATAATATTATGCAAACTTTCCAACATAACCAAAAGAGAACGTTTGGCAAACTTGCTAGACAGAAAAGGGGAAAATACTTTCTGTGACATAAGATGATCTTGTAATATATACAATCCATGGTGGTTTTTTCCTCTCAAATTGAATACATGCATGACAAAATATCTGCACCCATCAATACTGGGGAAATGTTTTTTCAGTTCTGTCATTGTTAAAATGAAACTTTACATCATATATCATCATGGAATTGCAAATTAATGAGACACCAAAATACAACCATTAGAATGGCCAAAATCTTAAACACTGGCAACATAAAACGTTGGCAATGACGTGGAGCAATTGGATCTCTCATTTACTGCTAGTAGAAATTCAAAATGGTATATCCACTTTAGAAGACAGTTTAACAGTTTCTTAGAAAAGTAAACATACTAGTACTCTTACCACAGAATCCAACAATCACGCTCCTTGGTATTTACTCAAAGGAGTTGAAAATTTGTATCTACGCAAAAACCTGCACAGATTTGTTTTTTTAAATATATTTTATTGATTTTTTTACAGAGAGGAAGGGAGAGAGATAGAGAGTTAGAAACATCGATGAGAGAGAAACATCGATCAGCTGCCTCCTGCACATCTCCTACTGGGGATGTGCCCGCAACCCAGGTACATGCCCTTGACCGGAATCGAACCTGGGACCTTTCAGTCCGCAGGCCGACGCTCTATCCACTGAGCCAAACCGGTTTCGGCCCTGCACAGATGTTTATAGCAGCCTTATTTATAATGGTCAAAACTTGGATGCAACTAAAATGGCCTGCAGTAGGTGAATGGATAAACATATTGTGGTGCATCCAGACAAAGGAATATTATTTAGCACTAAAAATAAATGAGGTATCAAGTCATGAAAACACACAGAGGAACTTCAATGAATAATACTAAGAAGCCAATATCAAAAGGCTACTATGATTCCAACTATATGACATTCTGGAAAAGGCAAAACTATGGAGAAACTGGTTGCCGGAGGTTAGGGAGATGGGGGAAGAAGGACAGATGAACAGGTGGAACATCAAAAACTTTAGGACAGTGAAACTACTTACTCTGTGTGATACTATAATGGTGTATCCATAACATCATACATTTGTCCAAACCCAGAGATTGTGTAACACCAACCATGAACCCTAATGTAAACGATAAACTTTGGGTGATGAGGATGTGTCAATTAAAACAAATGTACCACTTCTGTACTGTGGAAATTTGATAATGGAATCTGTATGTGGGAAAAGGAATCACATGAAAATGTTCTATACCTTTTGCTCAATTTTGTTTTGAACTTAAAACTACTTTTAAAAAGTCTTATCTAAAAAAAAACTTTAAAAATGTTTTTGCACAATTATCCTACTTTATATTATAAGTATTAGTCACAAAATAATATTTGTTAAATTTCATACCAGAAACAGAGGGAACAAATGTAAGGAGGGGGACTTACTCTTAGCTCACTGTATTCATTAATCAAAAGATACATATCTCCTCTTAAACTAGATTTACTCGACAATGTATTTTTTGTCTGGTTCAAGTAACTTAGTAAACAGCCTAGAGGCCCGGTGCACGAAATTCATGCACAGAGGGCGGGGGGGGGGGGGTCCCCTCAGCCTGGACTGCAACCTCTCCAATATGGGACCCTCAGGGGATGTCCGATTGCCGGACATCCCTCTCACAATCTGGGACCACT
>NW_005871067.1:3293140-3347964 GCF_000147115.1 Myotis lucifugus | reverse complement strand
AATGCATCGAAACAAATTTATATTCAGCTGAGAATTTTATTTTTAATCTATATAACTCAGGAATATTTTTAAGATTATAATTTTCAATTGTCATGGCAAACTCTTTGAAGGGGTGCTTTTAAAAACTGAAATTTTAGAATTTAATTACTCTTCAAATTTATTTTATCTCAAATTCTTAAAGAAATCAGCAATAACGATCTCACAGCTACTATAAAAACACAATTACTTTTAATATAGTATCATAAAGTTCACGAGACTAGTTTACATTTTTTAACCATAACCCCTTACCCAGTACACTTCCTTATCAAACTGCTACCATGATTAACCAGATTAAAGTATGAAAGATTAAGCCAAAGAACAAATATAAACTGCACGAGAAGCTATTTCAACTTGGTCCCACAAACAGAAGAAAGCAGAAGAAGCACACAAAGCCTATGTGTTCCAATGTGTGAAAAATTAAATACACACTTAACAGATAATATCTTTTTCTGCTTGTAATATTAGAAAGTAAGCAAATTATCTTAGTCTACTGAAGCTTTGAAATTCTGTCAAAATATATATTTTTCCTAAGTAGATAACTCAAAGCAACAGATTCAATATACAGACAGTCCTCGGGTTACATCGGACTCGATGTACATCGTTTCATGGTTATGTTGCCATCTCCCATTTATTAAAAAAAAAAAAGTTCCGTCATTTCGACGTATGTACATATGTGCTTTATGTTTTTTATTATTTATTTACCACAAGTAAAGGTCAGGAATTGTTATCTTTCCTTTTAAATTTTTTTTTTACTGTTTCACTTCATTACTGATGTGTATGTGCTCCATGTGAGTGACGTTGGTGCTTATGTAAGTGGGTTCCGATTTACGGCGAAAATCGCTTTATGTCGCGCCATAGGAACGGATCTCCGACGTAACCCAAGGACCTACTGCAGTGATGGCAAACCCATGACACGTGTGTCAGAGGTGACACGCGAACTCATTTTTTTTGGTTGATTTTTCTTTGTTAAATGGCATTTAAATATATAAAATAAATATCAAAAATATAAATCTTTGTTTTACTATGCTTGCAAATACCAAAAAATTTCTATATGTGACACGGCACCAGAGTTAAGTTAGGGTTTTTCAAAATGCTGACACGCCGAGCTCAAAAGGTTCGCCATCACTGACCTACTGTATAGTAATTTTTAATTATTTAAGCAGTAGTTAAGTTACTTTAGAGATACTTACATCCAGAAGAAGAATTTCAAACATAGTATACAATATATGCAGGATATCATAAGACGAAGAGGCAAACTTACCCATGTACTTTTAATTAGTTGAAGTCTTAAGCAGAAACAAACACATTTCATCAGCAGAGCATGCTTACAAACCCAAATTCCTACTCCCTGCATCACTAGTAATTTAGTTAATAACTATACATGGACACTGACATTCATATTTTCTTGTTAGATCCAGTATAAATTTCTGCCATTTCAAGTGATACTACCAGAGCTTACTGCTTCTATATGAAGTACAGAAGATACTAGATACTGATTGGCCTACAAAATTTTTGTTTATATAATCACCTTGTGAAAATTATATAAAAAATGTAAAGAGGCTCTAAATATTATATCAAGAAGTCACAAGGCAGCAGTAACAGGTTAAATTAAATGTTTTGTTATTAATTCAAACTATTTAATAATTAAAATTCTTATTCATATTACATATACTAGATATTATAAAAATGTGTTTGCTTCAGTTGAAAACTACTATTTGACAATCTTGACTCTCCTCTTCTTTGACCCTCAAAAAAAGGTAATGTCACTAAAAGATCTTATCATTTTGAACCAAGTAAGATTAGAACTTACCATTTCAAATGAAAAGATATGGGCTATACCTACAACACAGTGGAATAATAAACCAATCATGTCATTTACAAACAAAAAATAAACCCAAAATAATTTTGACAACAGTGGTGAGAATGCTCAACACACCAGACATTTCCTAATAGAGAACCTGTAAATTCTCCAAACTTCTTAACTATATCTCTCTCTACAGAGGTATCCGCACCTAAAATACTCTGAAATCCCCTCTGTATCCTCTACTGTTCTAAATGGAAACCTCCAAGTCTTCCTGTAAGTCTAATGCTCTGAAGGGATAATCAATTGGAAACAGCATATTGAAATATTAGGTGTGCTGAAAACCAAGTACACAAAAATTGTGGTCATTTAACTGTTTAAAATTCACTCTTCATTATGTTATTCCATTATGAAGTCTAGAAAAATAGTAGTGGCTCAATGCCACCTATTTTTCAAAAATACTGATGTTAACATCTGTAAGTGAGTATGGTAGCCCATAAAGAACACTGAAAACCATGTGATTGAGCTGCACTGGCATCTGAAACATCACACACTGATATCAAGACACCAATCCCAGCTGGCGGCTCAGTTGGTTGGAGTATCATCCCATACAACAATAAAGTTACAGGTTCAATTCCTAATCATAGCACGTACCGGAGGCAACCAATCGATGTTTCTTTTTCATATTGATGTTTCTCTTTCTCTCTCTCCCTTCCTATCTCTCTAAAACCAATAAACATATCCTTGGGTAAGGATTTTTTTAAAAAATCAGACATCAAACAACTACTTAATTCTCCCAGCTCACATCTATGTGACGAAAATATGAAAAAGTCTCCTGACCTGAAAAAATTTAGAGTTCAATTAGTGGACAGCCAAGTCAGAAAATAGTTAGAAAGCAAGGTGACAGGTAATAGAAACCATATTAAAAATGATAAAGGACCACAGCTGGGTTGAGTAGTCAGAGGAGGTTATGTATGCACTGAGTATATACTTTTCCTCCAGGAGTAAAAAAGATATATGAAATTTTTTCCTGATCATAAGCCTCTCTGAAACTCTAATGGAAAGTAAGACAGAAAGGAGTATCTGAATCATCTAATATGACATAGAAATAATTTAATTCAATAAAGTGTCCTCTGATAGTGTATATAAACAGGGTGTAAAGGACTCAGCAATCGTTTTCATCTGGACTTATTTAGAAAAGCTTTAAAAAGATATTAAAAACACACACCACTATAACCATAACAGTACCCATATTCACTTCTCCCAGTTTGAAATTTTTAGTTGCTCCTACATATGATGGAATATTATTAAAATTATTAAATAATCCTTTTAAGAAGTAATCAAAGATTTCAAGTTTACTTAAATTAACATATATCTTCAACCCAAATACCCCAAATTGTAAAAATCCTAGAGATCACTTCCAAGAGTATATGTAACCATTATAAACATCTATCTTTGTTTTTGTGACTATAAAAGTTTAAGTCAAGTTCCAATAATGTAGCATCCCAAATATGCAGTTCTTAGTTCACTGTAGGAAATGAATTCAATTTTTTAATGAATAACTTTTTAAAAACTGATCATAAGTAGAGTATTATATTTTAGACCACTGCAATATAACTATTACTATCCAATTTGCTTTTCACCATCATGTCCAAACCATCGAAAATAGGCTGTCATTATACCAAAGCAGGTCACATTTAAATGTAACACCAAACCCTACAGCAAACAGTTCTTCAGTGATTTCCATAGAAAAATGGAGAGTCTATAAAAATTCTTGTGAAACATTCAATTACTCGAAAGCTTAAGATGTTTAGACTTCCAAAAAACCAATATTCTACTGCAATACAATCAAATCTCTTGAGGGGCTAAACATTAAAAAAAGAGAAGTGATAGCCATGTGGAAACCACAAAATGGCAACTTCTTCCCCCGCCCTCAAAAATTCACAAACCTTTTCAGAAAATGTATTTGCACCTACTCATTTGTACCTACTCAATAGGGATCAGCTCTCTCTGCTTGCACTTAGTAATACAATTTTATTATTGGCTGACGTGTCTGTTTTGAGTTTTGTACATGACACATCAGGGGAATTTCAGTTATAATTAAATCAAGGGTTAATAAGAGACAGAATACCCACTCAAGAAGCAGAAAAAAGAGACTGACATAAAGTAGTGGCTGACTAAACAACAGGCTAAATATGGCAATATTGATCAAGAGGAAATAACATCTGATCAAGAACAATGCACCCTGGGCAGGTTGCTCAGCCGGTTAGAGCGTTGTCCCATGCAGGGATTGAGTCCCAGTCAGGGCACATACCTAGATTGCAGGTTAGATCCCGGGTCCGGGCTAGCACAGGAGGCAACCAATTGATGTTTATCTTTTCACATCAATGTTTCTTTCTATGCAATAAAAACATCCTCAGGTGAGGATTAAAAAAAACACACCACAAACAAAAACAATGTTTTATGCCTCTACTAACTGAAAAAAAAAAAAAAAAAAAAGATAAAAACACCATCAGCTGTAGTGCAGCAATGCTTTATCAGTTCTTCCCATAAATTTACTCTGACTTATATAACCATGACTATCAATGAACCTTCTGGCACTAATTTGGATTCTTCAGGAACTTTGGGTCTAAGATATGAGGTGCTCTGCTCAATAAGCCTTCTAAATACACTGGAAAAGAACATATAAATTAATAAATTTCCATTTCAATTCACAAACTTTTCTGGTTAAGGTCCAGATAGTAAATATTTCAGACTTTGCAGGTCAGAGTCTTGATATAGTTTCATACGGTTGTGTCTCAACTAGACAATTCTCTGCCACATTGAGGCAAAGCAGCCATAAACAAAATATAAACAAGGCTGTGTTCCAATAAAACTGTTCCATAAAAAGACAGTGTTCAAATTTGGCCTGAAACCAAAACACAAATAAATTTATAGGTTGGAGACCTAAGAACCCGTATTTTTAAAAAGTTCCCTGTGTATGTATTATTTGAAAAACACTGCCATGGAAGAGACATTATACCTTTAGCCTCTTGGTCACATCTCCTCAATGCTTTGGATCTCACTATTTAATAATCCCTGGAGCTATAATGGAATAGCCACTGACAAAGGAACATGATTGGGTCAAATTATTGCCATAGCATATAATATACATTCATTTTCAGGTTTATTGTGCACATTTGTTCATATATTATGCACATATTCCCACTTATTCAAATAGGAATAAAAACTCTTCAATATCAATTCACATATATATTTTGAAACAAATATGAAGACCTATTCTTCAATAAAAACCAAACATAAATATCTCATCAGAGGACACTTTTAACACATTAGCACCCAATTTTCCTAAACAAAGTATTTTAAAACTACTATAGCTAGAATGACATTTAGAAATTTTTATAAGATTACCATTTTCCCAAGAAAACAAAGTTTACTCTAGAAACTGCATTCTTTAAAAATATAATGAAAATGTCCCCTTTACTCCAAACTAGATTAAATCCACAAATAAAGGCTGGGATAATGCAGTATATCAATGTTTACACTAATTTAATCAACAATAAGTCAAGCAAACTAACACAAACACGATCACAAGACAATCTCATAAATTCTTATTGTTAATAGAATAACCTCTTGTGATGTGTCCAAAAGCTATAAAACTGGGCTAAGTAGAAAATTGGAACCTCATAAATAGTATCTAAAATATGGTTCAAATACATTCTACCCTACAATAAAGATAAAAAGTAAATATAATGAAGGCATAGCATAAAAACATATGCATTGTTATGGTAGTCAAAATACATTATGCTACAGGAATGAAAAATAACATGTTTAATTTATAATTACTAGAGCTTTTATCATAGAGCTTGACTATCTTTAAGGAGAAATAAGATATGAAATAAAAATGACAACATCTAAGTGAGAAGTACTGACATAGCCTTGAAACTTTGAAAAATATATTCACATGTACACTATAAAATCATGATAAAGTTAAAGGCTAACAAAAAAAAGCATGACCAAGAATGATAGATGTTTTCCCTCATCTTTTGTTCCATTTTTAAAAAGTATTATTAAAAAGACACAAAATATGAAAGTATTTATTTTATACTTCAAAGCCCATACTATTAGTTGTTCCGGAATACTAAGAGAAAAATTAGAAAGAAATCAGAGGTGGCATCTTAAAACAAGTAAATCTACTTTACTCTTTACTCTTATTATGTGGGCAAGCTGAACACTTACCATTTCATTCCTTTAAACTGAACAGTGAAAAAGAGAAAGCACATAAGAAGGCCTAATTTTCAAGGCTTTTAAGAACAAAAACAAACATTAAAATTATTTAACAATTTTTCCAAAGACAGTTTTCAAAGTAAATGTAAAATAACTGAAACAATTGCCTCAATGTTTTCTCCATTGACATAAATAGTCAAGACCTATAGAGCTTTTGCTAATATTTCTTTAGTGCTTGATTAGTGTACATTAACAAGTATCAGGAAGCTAGGAATTAAACAAAATTGACAACGATTGTGTCTGCTCATAATTTCTAATCTCAGAGATCTAAAAATAGAACAAAGATTATCTTCACCCAAAGATTTAATTCATTGTTACACACTATTTTAAATATGGTTCCTCTTCAAAAAAATTAACAACTTAGTAAACTTTGAGGCCTAACATGAGCACTAATTAAAAAAAAACAACAACACAACACTCCTGCCCAGGGAGTTAAGGGGTTAAAGAGTAAAAGTATTTTGGGATTTGTGGTCACACATACTCTCTAATATTCCTTTTTCCCACCATTCATTAATCCCTTAAAAATGTAAACACACACACACACACACACACAAAAAATGTAAACACTATTCTTAGCTCTGCAGTAGGGTGGATCAGTAAATAATCTATTTATCAAATGCCAACATTTGAAAAATAGATTATTTACACGAGGTGGATTTATATTTAACTTATTTATTCACAAAATTCATTAAATATTTATAAACTTTTGCCCACCACTAAAATGCATTTTAGGCCCTGGCCAGCTAGCTCAGTTGGTTAAAGCATCATCCAGATATACCTAGGTTGTGGGTTCGATCCCTGGCCAAAGAACATATAAGAAACAACCAATGAATGCAACAAATTAGTATAACAAAGTGATGTCTCTCCTTTCCCCTCTCTCTCTAAAACCAATTTTTTAAAAAATATAATAAAAAAAATAAAATAAAATGCATAGTAAACATAAAAATGTTTTTAAATTAAAAATAAGGCTACGTAGTAATTCAGGGTTAAATGTAGCAACATTTCCAAGTAGTTTTTTAATAGGAAAATAAAATTAAAATGATCTGTCCATTAAACATACTTATAGTAAATGACAATAAGCATATTAAAACACTGGTGTTTTATAAACTGTGAAAAGAGTTCAAATAGTCAGCAATGAAGTTTGTGATGGTAAACTTAATCAAGTTTAACAGCAGGATACTAGTATGGTTTAATCATTTCCTTTTACAAACCTAAATGATTTATGTATATCACATTATCACAAACTAGAGACCCAGTCCATGAAAATTCATCCACTGGAGGTGGGGGAATCCCTCAGCCCGGCCTGCCCCCTCTCACAGTCCTGGAACCCTCAGGGGCGGGAGGTGACCTGGCGATCAGGGGAAGGCGACACCCCCATCACACCTCTGCTGCTGCCATTGCTGGCAGCGCAAGCCTTGGCCAGCCTGGTTACCTGAGCCTCAGGCGGCCCTGGGCGGCTGGGGGACTGAGGGTCCTGGGGGACTCTGGAGGCAGGCGTGCGGGACTGGGCGTCGCCATCTTATGGCTTCGGGCGTTGCCATCTTTGAGGGCAGGGCAGTCAATTAGCATATTCCCTCCTTACTGGCTGTGGATGCCACCATCTTTGCTATAGCTGAGGGTCAATTAGCATATTCCCTCTTTATTAGATAGGATAGCTACATGTTTTCTCCAAGGATGTAAAATTTATGCCAGAAAAATATTAAGAATGTTAATTCCAACAAGCACTTTAGTAAAAGAAATGTTCAGATACATAAAAAGACTAGGAAGAATTTCCTAATCCTCAGTGGAATGAAATAAAATTTTCCTAATACACTGACTCTATTTGAAAAGAAAAACACTAGCAACTACTTTTCAAAATATGGGCCTGAAAATTTAAATTCTACATTCTTTTATAACATCAGAAAATATCCTCACATTGATAAATCCAACAGGTTTATAGTCAAATATAACAATCAAAGAAATCTAAAACAATTTAAAATATGCACTCAGAGAAAAATAGAATTGCAAAGTGTTAGAAATTACTCAAAAACTATTTACAATGCTTTAAAAAACTTACTCTTCTAATTTGGTGATGAATTTAAAAATAAATTAAATCTTTGATACATCTTAGAGATTTTTTTTTAATCCTTGGATGGATATTATTTTAATGATTTGAGAGAGGGGAAGGGAGAGGGAGAGAGAAACATCGATCGGTTGCTTCCCATACATTCCGTAAGTAGGGATCGAACTTCCCAATCCAATTATATGCCCTGAGCAGGAATCGAACCAGCAAACATTTGGTTAACAGGATGATGCTCAAACAACTGAGTCACTCCAGCTGAGCTTATATGACTTATAAATAAAAACTTTTTAAATTGAATTTAAATGACGCATAATTTTCAAATAATATTTACTTGATGGGAGTGAAGATAAACATTTCTTAATGTTATACAAGTCAGAACTTATTTTACAGTGTGAACATTCTTTCAAATAAGAAAGTTGAAAAATGTTCTAGGGATAGATCTGGCAGGTATGGCTCAGTTGAGCATCAGGTCACTGGTTCGATTCCCAGTCAGGGCACACACACACAGGTAGCTGCTGGTTTGATCCCCAGGAGGGATGAATATGGGAAGCAAGCAATCAATGATTCTTTCTCAAATCAATGATTCTCTCTCTCTCACTCAAGCCAATAAAATAAAATAAAAACATTAAAATAATAAAAAATAAAAATGTTCTGGGGTCAGAAAAACAGGAACAAAGAAGGTCAGAAAAAAGGGCAACGATGACTTAAATACTTTTAGCTTCAAAAACTTATTAAAGAACCATGGCTTTTAAACAGCTAGAGAAAAAAAAAATAGTACATATTTTTCAGAATGAATGAAGCTGACATTCAAATAATGTAAACAATGAGATTCTGTTACTTATCATTAAGAACTTGTGAATTGTAACACAGTTGAGGTATCCTTGTTTGCCCTAGCATTTTGCCTCCCCAAAATAACCACCCTAGTCAGATCATCTCTTTGGAATTAACTCCACTTTATGAGAAATTCAGAAAAAAAGAAACTTGTTAAACACACTGCAATAAAACATTCACCAAATTCACGATGGGAGATAATGTAGACAATAACACTCGGAAAAAAAAGCCTCGGCCAAATGGCTCTGTTGGTTGGAGCGTAGTCCCATATACCCAAAAGGTCGCAGACTTCATTTCAAACAGGGCACATACCTAGAACTCAAGTACAATCCCCCGTAGGGGTACATAAGAGAGGCGACTAATGTTTCTCTCTCTCTCTCAAATCAATAAATATATCCTCCAGTGAGGACTAAAAAAAATAAAAAGGAAAAACATAAAAATAAGAGAAAAACATGAACTAAAATGATGTGATTTATTAGACAATTTAAAAAACCAACTGTCTAAAAAAAAAAACCAAAACCTTAAAGGCCTGGGCAAATTTAGGCATTTATTAGTTAATATTAAAGAATTGACAATTTTTTGCCCTGCCAGTGTGGTTCAGCGATTGAGCATAGACCAGGGGGGTGGGCAAACTTTTTGACTCGAGGGCTACAATGGGTTCTTAAACTGGACCGGAGGGCCGGAACAAAAGCATGGATGGAGTGTTTGTGTGAACTAATATAAATTCAAAGTAAACATCATTACATAAAAGGGTACGGTCTTTTTTTTTTTTTTTAGTTTTAGTCATTTCAAGCAAGCTGTAGTTTGCCCACGGCTGGCATAGACCCATAAAACAAGAGGTCACAGGCTTGATTCCTGGTCAGGGCACATGCCAAATTTGAGGGCTCGATCCCCAGTAGGGGGTGTGCATGAGACAGCCGGATCAATGATGTTACTCTTTCATCAATGTTTCTCTTTCTATCCCTCTCTCTTCCTCTCTCTCTCTAAATTCAATAAAAACATATTTAAAAAAAAAGAATCAACAATTATTAAGACATAAGGGTATTTTCAAACAGAGTGCTGCCCTGGCCAGGTGTGGCTCAGTGGTCATCTACGAGGTTCGATGCCCGGCCAGGGCACATACTGGAGACAACCAATTTATTTTTCTCTCTTTCTAAAAATCAATGAAAATATATCTTCAAGTCCTTATCATTTTGAAATACATATTAAAATATGGATGAGCAAAATCATTTGAAGTTGGGAATTTTATACAAAATAATGGGGGAAAGTTGGTATACTTGAAGATGAAGAAAAAGATCAGCCAGCTGTTGGTAACTATTATGTTTGGGTGATGAACACATGAGAATCTACTTTTACAATATCTAAAATCTTCCAAAGTAAAGAATTTTTATTATCATTAAATAATGAAAATCAGTCAAGTGGAGATGGATTTATAAAGACTTCTAATTTAGTAACATATATTTTTAAAAAATAAGGTAAAACTGAAGAAAAATTAACATATTTCATAAAACATGAATACCTTCAGAAACTAATTTTAATTTCCTACCTGAAAGAGGTTTAAAAAAATCATTTAACACACAAAAGCATGACAAATTTAGAAAGATTAGAAAATATATTAATATATAAAGCAATACCTAAAGAATTCTCAACATACATAATCCACCTGACAACAAAAAATAATTTTAATTAACTAGTATTTTACTTACATTTTCCATATAATTTGGCTTAAAGCCCTCTTGCTGTCGCCTCAGTTCCTCCTGTTCTCTGTGTCGAATCATTTCTTCCTCACGACGACGATGCTCTTCTTCATGTCTAAAAGATATTTAAATAAAAACTTCAGCATGAATGCTTTGTAAGCCATAATCAGGTATTTTATTTCAGGTTTAAAAAAATCATTTATGCAAAATACACTGTCAAATTTGTCAACAATGAATGGTTTAGCAGATTTACCTTCCCTCTATTTTGCTCTAAATCTTTAATAAATCAAATAAACCAAAGATATAAAGTAACTTAATTAGAATAATTCCAAAAGGTAACATATAACCAGTAACGTTAAATGCTTACAGTAAAAAAAAAATTCAGAGTCCAAATACTCAAATATGCACTATATTGCTGTTTAAAAAGAAAAGCCTGGGATCAATTACTGCCATAGCAAAGTTCCCACAGACACTCAGAATCTATTCCTATGTAAGCCAGTGCAAAGAACTGTACTGCCTAGACAAAATTTCTATTACATATAGAAGGAGGTCTTAAACTCTCCCATCCCCATTTCAACAAACCACTGAGAAATTCCAGTGTAGCAAGGGACAGCCCACACCAGTTTTTGTAAATTAACTTTCATAGAACAAGAATTTACTTACTGTCTATGGCTACCTCAGGATAAGTAGCAAGACAGACCATATGACCTGCAAGGCCTAAAATTGTTTTCCCAAAAACGTTTGTCAGCCTCTGTCCTATAAGTATATTGAAGCATTAAGGGGAAAGTAAAAATAAAACCATATATATGTGCAGGATTACTATTAAATTAGTAATCCTATCCTATATAATAAAAGGCAAATACGCAAATAGACCAAAAGGCAGAACGAGCGAACAACTGGCCGCTATGATGTGCACTGACCACCGGGGGGCACACACAGAACATGGCAGGCGTCGGCAGCAGAGCGTGGAACATGGCAGGCATTGGCCACGGCGGGATGGTGGAGCGGGTGAACAAGGCAGGATGCCAGTTGCTGTCATCAGGGCGAGCCTCTGGTGGTTACTGAAAATTCTTTGCTCCCGCACACCGCACTCCCACCAGCAACAGTCCCGCTGGCACCTACTGCCAGTGCCAGAGCCACCACTCGCACCCGCTGCCAATGCCCGGTGCCCGTCCCAAATGACTGAGGGCTTCTCCACCTCCCCCTGCTCCTCAGGGGCAATCAAGGAAGCAGCTGCCACTGGCACCCACTGACGCTGCCGGCCCCACTTGCACCCACTGCTAGCGCAGGCCCGAATTGCTCCACACCATCAGCAGGTGCAACCAGGGCCAGTGCCGACAGCTCGTGGGAGTGACAATGGCAGGAGCGGGGCTGCCGGTAGACAGGGGCTGCTGCAGGAGGGGTTGGGTGGGGGTGAGGAGAATGGGCCAAGACCCGCCCCTGTGACCACGGCAGCCTCGCAGCCCAGTTCTTTCAAAGTGCACTAACTTGTGCCCCTAACATGTATGTATGTGTATATATTAGACACACACACACACACACAAAATAAAAGCCTAAGCGACCTTTACGGCATAACGACCAGAACAACTGGTCGCTATGATGCGCACTGGCTACCAGGGGGCAGACGCTCAATGCAGAAGCTGCCCCCTGGTGGTCAGTGTGCTCCCACAGGGGGAGCGCTGCTCAGCCAGAAGCTGGGTTCACGGCTGGTGAGTGCGGCAGCAGTGGTGGGAGCCTCTCCTGCCTCCACGGCAGCACTAAGGAGCAGTGAGCAGAGCAGTAAGGAGCAGCAAGCAGTAAGGAACAAGGGGTCCCAGACTGCAAGAGGGCGCAGGCCAGGCTGAGGGACGACCTCCCTCCCCCAGTGCAGGAATTTCGTGCACCCAGCCTCTAGAGTGTGTGTGTGTGTGTGTGTGTGTGTGTGTGTGTGTGTGTGTGTATGCCTAAGCAACCGAACAACCGGTCGCCATGACATGCACTGACCACCAGAGGGAAGATGCTCAATGCAGGAGCTGCCCCCTGGTGGTCAGTGTGCTCCCACAACAGGATCACCGCTCAGCTGACCACCGGGTGCCAGATGCCGGGCTCATGGCTCGTGAGCGCAGCTGCGGTGGCACGACCCTCTCCCGTCTCCGCAGCAATGAGCTATGAAGTGGCAGTGGAGGCAGGTAGAGTGTGGCTGGGATGAGCAGGATCAGTGTGGAGCCCAGCCCGGGCTCCTCCCCAGCCACGTGCCACTTCATGCCAGGCCGAGGGACCCCACTGATGCATGAATCTGTGTGCCGGGCCTCTAGTTAGTTATAATATGACTAGAGGCCCAGTGCACAAAATTTATGCACTGGGGGGGAGGGGTCCCCTTAGCCCTCCTGGGCCCTCTCGCAGACCGGGAGCCCTTGGGGAATATCTAACGGCTTAGGCCCACTCCCACTGGACATCCTTAGCACTTTCGCCACTCCACTGTGCTGCCCCGGTGGGAGCACACTGACCACCACAGGGCAGCTCCTGCGTTAAGTATCTGCCCCCTGGTGGTCAGTGCAAGTCATAGCAACCGGTCGTTCTGCCATTTGGTTGATTAGCCCATTAGCCTTTTATTATATAGGATTAAGATAAAATCCTACAAAGTAATAGTAAAGTAATAGACTCATATTACATTGACATTTACATCAAACTCAAATACAGATACCCTCCACCTAAAAACAAAAAATTTAATACATATATATTTTTAATTTCAGAGAGAAAGAAAGAAGGAGAAAGAAATAGAAACATCAATGATGAGAGAGAATCACTGATCGACTGCCTCCTGCATAGGCTGCAACCCAGGTATCTGCCCTGACTGGGAATCGAAATGTGACCTCCTGGTTCCTAGATTGACACTAAACCACTGAGCGACACTGGCCAAGCTAAAAAAGTAATTTAAATAGTAAAGACTAGTCTAGCTGGTATGGGTCAGTAGGTTGAGGGTCATCCCATGCACCACCAGATTGCCAGTCAGAACACCTGCCTGGGTTGCGGGCTTGATCCCTGGTGGGAGTTGTGCAGGAAGTAGCCCATCAATTTTTATATCTCTCTCCCTCCCTCTCCCTTCCTCTCTCTATAAAAAATAATTAAAAAACACATTTTTTTAAAAAATAGTAAAGACTATATTAACACTGATGTCCCCTAAGTAGGTCTCATTTTCTAGGTTACTCTTTTATTTATTAAATGTTTTTATTGATTTTAGACAGATGGAGAGAAATAGAAACATCAACTACCTGCATCCTGCAAACTCCCTACTGGAGATAGAGCCCCCAACTTGGGCATGCATCCTGACCGGGAATTAACATAGCAACCTCTCAGTGCACTAGACAACACTCAACCAAGTGAGCCACACCAACCAGGGCTTGAGGTTACTCTTGTAAGCACCTTTCTACACTGACTGTAATATTCAAAATGCAAGAAATTTAGTTGTAGTTTGTTGTACAAGTCAAAGAGCTAAAAGAAATGGTGAAATCTTCTACAATCGGCAGAAAAAAATGGCTGTTAGGACTTCATGTCAGACCACATGCAAGTAAAAAGACAATGTTCATAAGGGATTTCAAGCAAAATCTGAATTATTTTGAGAATAATGTTCCCTATATAAAACTCTACTGAAGTAAATTAATATTCAAGTAAATTGGCTAATCCATTTCTTGGACATTAACACACTCATAAATTTTACTGTTAAGTCCTAACCGGTTTGGCTCAGTGGATAGAGCATCAGCCTGCGGACTCAAGGGTCCCAGGTTCGATTCCGGTCAAGGGCATGTACCTTGGTTGTGGGCACATCCCCATTAGGGAGTGTGCAGGAGGCAACTGATTGATATTTCTCTCTCTTCGATGTTTCTAACTCTCTATCCCTCTCCCTTCCTCTCTGTAAAAAAATCAATAAAATGTATTTAAAAAAAAATTTACTGTTAAGAAAATACTTTCAAGTACCACATGACCTTGCTTATATGTGGAATCTAAAGAACAAAATAAATGAACAAAATTGAAACAGGTTCATAAATACAAAGAACAACAGACAAAGGGGAAGTGGGGTGGAAGGCTGGGTAAAAAAAAGTGAAGGAATTTAAGAACTACAAATTGGTAGTTACAAAATAGTGACGGAGATGTGAAATACAGATAGAAAATATAGTAAATAATATTGTAAGAACTATGTATAGTGCCAGGTGGGTACTAAAAATATTGAGATCACTATGTAAAGTATGAGTGTCTAACCATTATACTGTACAACAGAAATATAAAACATTGTTGAATGTAAACTATAATTGAAAAATAAAATTTAAAAGAAGAAAATAGCTTTGTATTCATATACTGCTGACAATGTACATAAGTACAGATA
The DNA here is from genome assembly GCF_000147115.1 of Myotis lucifugus. NCBI lineage: Eukaryota > Metazoa > Chordata > Mammalia > Chiroptera > Vespertilionidae > Myotis > Myotis lucifugus. The sequence continues at coordinate 3,332,887 of NW_005871067.1, read as the reverse complement.
AAATTTCCCCTATTCAAAAATTCTTAAGGCCACGTGTTTTAAACTGAGTTTTTCCGATTTTGAAAAGGATTAATATAATATTATTATATCCCCAGTGGAATCTGAGACAAGACCTAATAATCAACCACATCATTATTTCTGCAGTAAAATGAAAATTCACATTCTGTCGACATAGAAAAGGTTGGACAGGCCCTAGCCGGCTTGTCTCAGTGGATAGAGCATTGGCCTGCTCTATTCAAAGGGTCCCAGCTCGATTCAGGTCAAGGGCACGTAAGTGGGACCTGGTTGGGGCTGGTACAGGAGGCAACCAATCAATGTTTTTCTCTCACATCAATATTTCTCTGTCTTTCCCTCTCTCTTACACTCTCTCTCTCAAAAAAAAAAAAAAATCAATGGAAAAATATCCTTGGGTGAGGATTTAAAAAAAGAAAAGCTTGGACATTCGTAAAATCTTAAGTGCAGGTCAGGTTTTTTCCATACAATAGACTCAGATCCTATCACATGATGTCAGATGAAAAAAGGCTTTGGGTTTTCAGTTTTTTTGGTCTTTGGAATTGTAACAATGACCTTATTGAGGGTCAGTTTGTATTACATACATAAGATAATTTTAAATGTGCAAGTCCATTCCCAGTAAACTAAACAGAAATAACTGCACAAGTGTGCAAGGGTGTCTATATGCATACACACACACACTGTGGCAAAGGTTGCAAACACAATCTATATATATAAAAGGCTAATATGCTAAGTGTCCTTCCCTCTGTCTGGCTAATGACGTCACATAGCAACGAACGGCTTCCTCTCCTTAGCGACAACTAGCCTCCTTGCAGTTTCTGCAGCCCAGGAATACGATTTGCTTTATAGCCAGGTGGAAAACACTTCATACTGTAACCAAATGTCTGTGAAGCATTTTCCAGTGCCTCATCTCATTTGATCCTCACAGAAGACCTGGAGTAGGTAGATGAGGGATTTTCTTTTCATTAGCAGGAAAACGGAGATTTAGAAAGCTCAGAAACTTGACCCAACTGAAAAGAAGTAAGAAATGGTGGCCCTTGAAAATGACTTCAGAATATAGTCAAACACTGCTGCAATTAAATATTTCACCCTTTGTTCTCCCTGCATGATCTATAATAATAATCTGCTTCGTGTTGATATTTACTGCTGTGTTGCTGACAATTACCTGAAAGAGAAATTGAGGGGCTTCACTTGGCTGGAAAATGTTTAGCTAAATCAGAAAGCAGGCCTAATTAATTAGCAAGTTTGTTCTATATCTATAAAAGGCTAAGTTGACTAGCACATGCATGATACAGATAAAGCTCTTGCAGGCGCCAATCACACGTGTGTTTCCAACTGTCATTGTCTATCATGAAATTTGGTTGACACTTCTATTATAGAGAAAGGGTGAATAGTGATATTAAAATATTTCTTCTTGCCGAAACCGGTTTGGCTCGGTGGGTAGAGCATCGGCCTACGGACTGAAAGGTCCCAGGTTCGATCCCGGTCAAGGGCATGTACCTTGGTTGCGGGCACATCCCCAGTAGGAGGTGTGCAGGGGGCGGCTGATCGATGTTTCTCTCTCATCGATGTTTCTAACTCTCTATCTCTCTCCCTTCCTCTCTGTGAAAAATCAATAAAATATATTAAAAAAATAAATAAATAAATAAATAAAATATTTCTTCTAAGTAATTTCCTTTTGATGTGCATGAATTTGTGCACCGGGCCACTAGTCAATTATAAATGGGGGACAACTATGGTTCCCCAATGCCAAGAACACAACTGTTAAAAGAGGTAAATTTGCATTTATAGACATGAGTGAATGTCTAAGGTATTGTCAGAAAAATGAGCAAGTACAAGAACAGCACTCCTATTTATTGTTGTTGTTAATCTTCACCTGAGATATTTTTCAATTGATTTGTAGACAGTGGGAGGGAGGGGGTAGGAGGAAAGGAGAGAGAGAGAGAGAGAGAGAGAGAGAGAGAGAGAGAGAGAGAAACATCCAAGTTAGAGAGATACATCGATTGGTTGCCTCTGGCACGTGTCTTAACCAGGGCCACGGATCAAGCCTGCAACCGAGGTATGTGCCCTTGACCAGAATCAAACCTGGGACCCTTTAGTCCTCGGGTTGATTGATGCTCTATCCATTGAGCAAAACCGGCTAGGACTAGAATAGTACTCCTATTGCTGTTTTTTTCTTTTTAATATATTTTTATTGATTTCAGAGAGGGAGGCATAGGAAAAGACAGAAACATCAATGAAAGAAAATTAGCTGCCTCCTGCACTCCCCCTCACTGGGGATGAAGCCCACAACCCAGACACATGCCCTGACCAGGATTCAAACCATGACCTCTAGTTCATAGGTTGATGCTCAACCACTGAGCCACACCAGTTGGGTCTATTGCTACTTTAAAAATCATTTTGTATGAGCAGAAAAGAGGGTATGAAAAAGTTTATATCCTCTGGTCAGTGCGGCTCAATTGGTTGGGCATCCTCCCATGCACTGAAAGGTTGCCAGTTTAATTCCCAGTCAGGGCACATGCCTGGGTTGCGGGCTCTAACCCTGGTAGGAGGCATGCAGGAGGCAGCAGATCAATGTTTCTCTCTCTCCCCCTCTCCCTTCCTCTCTTTCTAAATAGCAATAAAAAAAATTTTTTTAAATAAGCAAACATATGTACAACAGGGAAAAGAGAGACAGAAAAAGAAACACCAATTTTTTTTTATTAAGGTGTTACATATGTGTCCTTATCCCTCCATTGCCCCTCTAGAAACATCAATTTTTGTTGTTCCACTTATTTACTTATGCATTCACTGGTTGATTCTTGTATGTGCCCTGACCAGGGATTGAACCCTCAACCTTGGTATATAGGGGTCACACTAACCAGATGAGCTACCCAGCCAGGTCCTAAATAACACTTCTTATATGGTAGCAGTCTGATCAGATAAATTTCTGCAGTTTTACTGCTATTAATTTTATTTGCTTTGTCGTACAAGTATTATTAGGATGAAATTAACTTCCCAAACACAGCAATTTTTTCCCTTCCTTTGACACATGCTACAAAAGTAATGATTTTAAGAAAAGTTGTTCAGATTCTTAAATTAGTATTATCACAGTAATTTCAAAAGAAACTCCCTACCACCAGGCACAGGGTAAGCTTGTTAATACATTTGTCACTGCACTTATCTAACTAGAATGTAACCAAGCACCAAGATTATCCATCAAATTATCACCTCACTATAAAGATTTTTTTTTTTTTTTTTTTTTGGTTAACCCTCACCTGAGGATATTTTTTCCATTGATTTATTGATTTTTTAGAGAGAGTGGAAGGGGCTGTGCAACCAAAGTAGGTACCCTTAACCGGAATCTAACCCAAGACCCCTCAGTCTACAGACCACACTCTAACCACTGAACAAAAACTGGCCAGGGCAGATATAGTTTTACTATTAGTATACAGTTATCTGAATTTCAAGTTGAATATGATAAATATTTGCATATTAAATAAGATTAATGAAAAAACCATTCAATGAAAAATAACCATATACATAGAAAACTCATATCAAGCAACCAATATTTCACCTATTATGAAATAAGTAACCTATTAAAAATTTCAATAAGTACTTCATACTAGGTCTGTGTACTTGACTTGCTTTTTAATGATCTGATAATTCCAATTTATATGTGCCTCCCTCCTATGTAAGTTCCAAAGTAGCAGAATTTGTCTTTTGTTCCCCACAGAACCCCCAATACCTAGGGTACTTCCCCCCCCTCTTATTTCTAATTTTAAACTTACAGAAAAGCTGCAAAAATAGTACAGAATTCCTACATATCCCTCACACAGTATTCCCTAATTCTAATATTTTACATAACCATGATACAATTGTGAAAGCCAGGAATTAACATTGGTATAATACTAGTTATACTACAGATATTATTCAAATTTCACCTGTTTCTCCATTAATGTCCCCTTCTTCTGTTCCAAGACCCTATCGAGAAGCCCACATTGCAAATTATTTCCTCTCATTAGTCTCAGCCAGTCTGTAACAATTCACTTTTTATCTTTCATAAACATGGCATTTTTAAAGAAAACTGATTATTTTGTATAATGTCCTTCAATTTGAGTTTGTCTTATGTTTTCTCATGACTAGCATGAGGTTATACATTTTTGGTAAAAAAAACCACAGAAATGACACTATTTTTTTTTCTTTTAAATAATTCTTTATTGTTGAAAGTATCACATATGTCCCCTTTTTTCCTCGAAATGACACTATTCTTCTAAGTGCATGATATCAAGGTGTCTTGGTGCCAATGTCTTATTACAGATGACTTAAACTTTAACACTTGGTAATGGTGGTTCTGCTATGTTTCTCCACTTTAAGTTTACTATTTTTCAATATGTACATAATACAAATTTCAGACGATGCAAATCTTGTTTCTCAAGTTTTGCATAACAGCTTTAGCACCCATCATTAGACTTTATGAGTAACAATCATCACTGCAGTATTTGTCCACTGGTGATTTTCTCATTCCTTCTGCGTTTATTAATTGGAATTCTACTGAAAAAAGGTGCCACCCATTCTCCTCCATTTATTCATTCATTCATTCATTCATTTACTCCTATCATATGAACTCACAGATATTTATTCTACAGCTTAAAATCTAACATTATCAGATCTGGCAGGGTACCTCATTTGTTTAGAGCATCATACGGATAGGGCACATACAAGAATCAACCAATGAATGCATAAATAAATGAATGCATAAATAAGTAGAAAAACAAATCGATGCTTTCTCTCTCTCTCTCTCTCTCTTTCCCTCCCTCCCTCCCTCCCCGACTCTCTCTCAAATCAGTAAATTTAAAAAAAATTTTTTTAAATCTAACATTACCATTTTTTACTTTGTTGTTGAAACTGTGCCAACTTTGGCCATTTGGGTCTCCTTCAATTTGGCTCGTGTTCTTTTCAACATGTCCTAACCATTTTATTCTTTTTAAAAAAGGCTTTTTATTGATTTTTAGAGAGAAAGGGACGGAGGGAGGGAGGGGAGGGAAAGGGAGGGGGGGAGCGAGAGCGAGAGCGAGAGCGAGAGAGAGAGAGAGAGAGAGAGAGAGAGAGAGATTTATGTGAAACAGCATCAATTGGCTGCCTCCTATATGCCCCCTACCAGGGACTGAGCCCACAACCAAAGCATGTGCCCTGACCAGGAATGGAATCAGCAAACTTTTGGTGCTTGGTACGAAGCCCAACCAACTGAGGCACGAGCCAGGGCACATCCCATCCTTTTTTTATTATATTCTTACTATTTGGCAAAAAGGTTCCAGGCTCATCTTAAGCTTTTCAGTCCTAGCCAGTCCTCAAGAGTGGCTCAGTTGGTTTAGCCTCGTCCTTCATACTTAAAGGTTGCCTTTGCTTCCCAGCCAAGAAACATACCTGGGTTGAAGGTGCAGAAGGCAACCAATCAATGTTTCTCACAACAACGTTTCTCTCTCTCTTTCTCTCAATATGTCCTCAGGTGAAGATTAAAAAAAAAGTAAAGAAAGAAATAAAGTTAATCCTCACTGAGGTAATTTTTCCATTGATTTTCAGAGAAAGTGAAAGGAAGGGGGAGATACTAAGAGAGAAACATCATTGTGAGAGAGAAATGTCAATTGGTTGCCTTCAGTGCATGTCCGGCCGAGGTACATGCAACCAAGGTACATGCCCTAGACTGGAATCAAAACCAGGACCCTTCAGTCCACGGGCTGACACTCTATCCACTGAGCCAAAACAGCTACAGATAGAGAAAGGTGTTTTGAAACAAAAATCTGGGCACTAGATGGGCCCACCGTTTCTGAGGCATCACTGCTTCAAGATAGAACTATAAAATAATGAATGCGCCTGGACACCCACATATACACACATCGATATTTCTGTATTTGTCTAAATTAAATACTACAAAATTCATACTGACACCTCTGATCCTAATATGACAGAAGATCATTTTAATTTTAGCCCTGCTCTTTTCTTTCTCCAACACTGAGAAACCTGGGTCTCATTATCTATATTTACTCATGTGTTCAATTTTAAAAGTATATACATTTATTCTCATTAAAGACCTAAATAAAGATAAAACAAACATACAAATAAAGTAGTTTCAGAATTGCTAACACATCATCTCAGTGAAAAACACCAACTACATTATATTGTTCTTTTTGTCATTGGCCTATAGTATCCAATCAAGATACTGTTTTCCAAAGTTATTTAGATTCCTTATTTTCTTTCCCATCTGCTTTCAGTGTGATATTTTCCAGTTGAAATATAGTTAGGTACATTTGTTATGTTTGTCTTCTTTTTTGTTGTGATTTCAGAGGGAAAGGGAAAGGGTGAAGAGAGAGAGAAAATCAATGATGAAATCATTGACTGGCTGCCTCCTGCACACCCCCTACTGGGGATCGAATCCACAATCCAGGCATGTGCCCTGGCCTTCATAGGTCAATGCTCAACCACTGAGCAACACTAGCTAGGTCATTTGTTAGGTTTGTACTCTATTTTGGGTTCTCCAAAATTCTCTTTGGTTTTAATTTTTTATTTTTTCAGCACATGAAGGGTAGGGTACTAATTTTAAAAGCCTAGCTGTCAAGCATGGTGAGCCCTGGAGGGTATTATGCTAAGTGAGTAAGTGAGTCAGAGAAAAACAAACACAATATGAGTTCACTTATATGTGGAAGCTAAAGAACAAAATAAACAAACAAAATTGAAACAGATTCATAGATTCAGAGAATACACCAATAATTGCCAGAAGGGAGGGAAGGTGGGGGACTGGGTGAAAAAGGTGAATGGATTAACAAGTACAAATTGGTAGTTACAAAATAGTCATGGGGCCCTGGCCAGTGTTGCTCAGTTGGTTGGAGCATCATCCATGGACCAAAGGGTCACAGGTTTGATTCCAAGTCATAGCACATACCCAGGTTTTGGGTTCAAACTCCAGTTGGGGCACATATAGGAGGTAACCAACCTGTTCCTCTCTCTCCCTTCTCCCTGTAAAAATCAATGAAAAGCATGTACTTGGGGGAGGATTAAAAAATAATAAAATAAAAAGTCATAGGGATGTATAATACAGCATAATAAATATAATCAATAGTACTGCAATAACTATATAGTACCAGGTAGGTACTGAAATATAGGAGGAACACTTTGTAAAGCATGATTGTTAGGTCTAACCATTATTGCTGTTCACCTGAAACTAATCTAATAATATTGAATGTAAACATAAATTGAAAAATAAAAAAAATTTTAAAAAAACCACTACTGTGGTCATATTAAATGAGTTTAAATTGGTTTTAAAAAATAAAAATCCTAGCTGTCAAACAGTCATACATTCCGTGGTTCTTGAACTTCTCCCATCTCAAACAATTTGGTTCTAGACCAAGTTGTTTGGCAAGGGGGTGGGGGGTGGGGGGGCGGCGGATGGAAAAGGGACCTGTTAAAATGTCTTTTGTTAACTTTGGTATACTGACACCCCTTTCATGCTGATTCATCAGCATGACAAAGCAAAAACAAAGGAGAGTGTGCCCAGGTGAGTCAATATACAGCTAAACCTCTCCTTGTTAACATCTCAGGAAATTGTGCTATAAATATTTTGGGGTGGTTTGTATTTGTTCTTTTGGGGTTTTTGTTTTGTATTGTTGTTTTTTGCTTTTCTTACTGGCCAAATGGACTGATTAACACAATTTTAAAACATAAGGAGGTTATCAAGAATGCTAATATTGCCCTGACCAGTGTTGAATAGTGGTTAGAGCATCAGCCTGACCACAGGAGGGTCATCAGTTCAATTCCAAATCAAGGGCACTTATCTGGGTTGCAGGTTCAATCCCCAGCCCAATTCAGGGGGGCAACCAATAGATGTCTCTCTCACATCCATATTTCTCTCTCCTTCCTCCCTTCCCTCTCTAATAAATCAATGAAAAAAAATATCCTCCAGTGAATATTAACCCCCCCAAAAAAAGTGTTAATGTTGCCCTGGCCAGTGTAACTCATTTGGATTGACATCGCCCACTGCACCAACAGGTTGCTAGTTTCATTCTCAGTCAGGGCACATGACCAGGTTGTAGACTCGGGGCTTGCAGTAGACAACCGATCGATGATTTACTCTCCCATCGCATCGATGTGTCTCTCTCTAAAAATCAATTAAAAAATCTTAAAAAAAAAAAAAAGAGTGCTAATGTTGCTAAGGGTGTGAAAGAAACAATGATCACAGGCAATTAAAGAGGTAAAAAAAAACTGTTGACTTGGAATAAGCGACAGCATTTCAGAAATAATGATATGTGAAAAAGCGAAGATGCCTCATACTGACCTCCTGAAAGACACCCCTGGAACCAGTGTTGAAAATTATTTAAGGCTAGTAAAGGGTAGTTCAATAAATTTAAGAAAATAAGTGTTTGCTTATAGATTAAACAGTACTTTAGACATACTGTACATAGAAACATTTAAACAGAATCATTTGGGATCTGAAACGAGTTAAATACAATTTATATTATTTCTAATGGGAAAAAATGATTTTAGTTTTCGAAAATATCCCTTCTCGAACAACCTGCTGGAATAAAGGTTCCACTCTATCACTGTAAGTGAAAGCTGAATTCAGATAAGGTTTTTTGTTAAAGAAGGGGAGGATTCTTTTTCATTGTAAAAGTAGAAGAGACTTTAACACATTCACATAAAAAAGAAGATACAAGAGCGAGCCAGAATAAAGGTCTCTCATGTAAGGAGTTCATGTGGTGAGTTGTATACAATGAGGACTCTGAAGCTTTAGGGAATCCCAGAATCACTTAGAGCAGTGGTTCTCAACCTTCCTAATGCCGCGACCCTTTAATACAGTTCCTCATATTGTGGTGACCCCCAATTTCATTGTTACAAATTGAACATAATTAAAGCATAGTGATTAATCACAAAAACAATATGTAATTATACATGTGTTTTCCAATAGTCTTAGGCAACCCCTGTGAAAGGGTCATTCGACCCCCAAAGAGGTCTCGACCCACAGGTTGAGAACCGCTGACTTAGAGACTTTATTAAAGCTCTGTCCCTACAGTTTATGAGGAGAGGTTTCAGACTTTCTAACCATTCCCCCAGTTAGAATACTGGTGTGGCCAGGTCAAGTACTACAATTTGAGAATAAGTAGGTTAGAGTAAAATCATAGTAGTTCCAAGATGTAAACATATATACAAACCAGATACAAAGTTGGAAAAAATGAACTAAAATATACTGAATACTACCTATTCCCAGACTATGAAGACACTTTACACTCATTCAAGGTTTTTTACTTTCTTCTTTATTTTTTATTTCCCATGAGCACCTTACTTCCTATATAAGAACTTACTACACTTTTATAGTACTTTCAGAAACAAATTTTAAGTTTGCTTTAATTTACCATAACTTCGTTCGTAACATTTCCTAATTATTATGATTTTTAACTTTTAAGAGTAACATTTACCTCATATTTCACAATTAAATATTACAGGTACATGGAAAGATGTTTCAGAAGCACAAAGATGCATAAAGGAATTCATATCATTGTCATACACAGGCAAAAAATTAAAACTAAGAAAATACAGTAAATCATAGTGCATGCTTACAATAAATTGTATGCAGTAATGCCTAGGCCCCATATGAAAAGTCACAGTGTATGCCATCCAAGTGTCAATAACCAGCTAAAAAATCCTAAGAATAACAAAAAAAAATATGCGACTTTGTGGAATAAATCCCTAAGTATAGTCAAAAATGGACAATTTTGTTTGTATTTTCCAACTTGTACAATTTGTTTACACTGGGAGGGTGATGTTTTATTAGTAACACACAAGAACTATGTGTATTCACATCTATGTTACAATGTATTTTTTTTTTTACCTCAGTTGTATCTGCTTCCGTTTTTGCAGCTCTTGGTTTCTGAGTTCTTCCAGGCGTCTGAGTTCTTCTTGACGCCTCATTAAATCTATAAAATATTGATTACCCATTAATATTTTAGCTTGCCTTCTGTACTTTTTTATCAGTGAGCATATAGACTCTCTATTATGGGCAATATACATAATAATTTATTCATATTCATGCAAAATTCATAATTTATTCTCATTCATGTCATTATTATATAACCTTATAATTAAAGATTATAAGCTGTGTAATTAATAAAATTAATAAGCTTCCTGGGCCTGTTTCTTCATGTGTATTAAGACAATAATAAAATTCATCCTTTTCTTCAGAAATTAAAATAGGTAAGATATTTTTAACATAGGGGCTAAAAAATACTAAAAACAGAATAAATGATAGCTGTATTTCACTTACACCTTTTAAACAAATCAGAATTTTTCCGTTGCAAGTGCAAAACCCAAAAAGATGCTTTGGGAGACATCAGCAGAGGGCATGTAAGAACCACACCAGACAAACAGTAGGTATAGCGGTTATACACTGAGCATCCCTCCCAACACAATTAGTGTGAAATTCCTCCTACACTAAGTCAGTGTCTTATAAAAAAGAGCAATGAGGAAAGAATTCCTGAGAGAGGAAAAAGGCTGAATGAACAAGATCATTTTAAACAAGATAAACAAAGCACTCCACTCCCACTGGCACTATACTTGCTATATCAAGAACAGGAGTTCCACAATAATGTAAGATAACAAAAAGTGTATTTGTGTTGAGAAGTAGATTAACTTTCCAAATGTAAAAATCTTTGTAATATCTTACCAAATTATGTGTGCATACAAGCAAAGACTAAAAAATATCAAAATAATAAAATACTCTGAATGGCACAATTATTGGTTGCTTTTATTTTCCTTGTCTCTCATCATGATACCGGGATTTCTAAAATAAACATAAATTATTTCAATTTTAACATTTCGTAATAAATCACTACATTCAGAACTTACATAATATTAACAGTTCCAGTTAACTTTCTATGTGACAATAACCCTATCATCATAACCATAACAGGACTGGAATCACAGCCCTAACAAGGTAAATATTATCATGTCATCTTATAGATTGGAAACATATTGTGTATTATCCCCTCTCTCCCCAAAAATAATTCAAATAGATTATAAATGTATTCTAGCCATTCAGCTATTGCTCAGTTCAGCAGGAATACACAGCCAAATCTATCCTAATTACAAAGCTCTTTCCAAAATGCCAGTGCCCCAAACCTGGATAATCAGAAACAGTGGGAAACTTAAAAAATATAAATTAAAAAACAGATTTTAGGACTCTTTCAGAAAAGTCAGTTTTGGCATATGGAATAGGGACCAGGTAATTTTAATAACATACCCGATGAGATAACACTTAGTTATCTTAAAGAATATCAAATATGACTAAAATGATTTCAAACAGTTACACAATTAGTTGTCAACCATAACTAACTGCTAATTAGAATTACTTAAATACCTTTTAATCACAGACCAATTAAATGAAAATGTCTTGGCAAGTGGACCAGACATCAGTATTTTTTTTAACCTCCATGACTCCATTGTGCAACCAATATTGAGAGCTACACAACTATCACATAATTACTTTAGTGGGAGAAATCTAAAATATATAATCAACTTATATTCCTAAGAGGAAAGCCTATATAATAAAAGGCTAATATGCAAATTTTCCCCATGCACTGACCACCAGGGAGTGGCGCATAATGAAGGCAGGCCCTGATCCGACCTGATCGCCAGCTGGGCCTGGGGACCCTACCCGTGCATGAATCTTGTGCACCCGGACTCTAGTTCTTCAATACGCCAAGCCAAGAAAAATGTCCTACTATCATTAAGTATCCAAGAAAGTCAATCCAGTATAGCCTGTAAAAATTTATCACACCTTTGTAATTTTTGTAGTTTTTAAGACTACCTACCATTTCTATAATAAAAACATAATATGCTATTTAGACTGGACAACCTTTTGGATGACTTTCCAGAAGAAGCCAGGACTGTGAGGGAAACCCGGGTCCTGGGTACATGCTGGTGGCCGAGGGAAGCCTGGGTCCCGGGTGCCAGAGGGAAGCCGGTGCTGGTAGCCAAGGAAGAAAGGCCTACTCTTGCACAAATTTCATGCATCGGGCCTCTAGTATAATTATAAATGTAAAAATATGCATTACAACCCTAATCCGTGTTCTCAATGGTTAGAGCGTCAGTCCAAGCACCAAAGGGTCGTGGGTTTGGTTCCCAGACAAAGGATCAAATGCCAGACCCCAGTCGGGGTGAGAGCAGGAAGCAACCAATAGATGTGTCTCTCTCACATAGGTGTTTTTCTCCTCCTCTTCCCCTACTCCCTCCCTTCCTCTCTCTCTCTCTCTCTTTTTTTTTTTTTTTTACAGGGAGGAAGGGAGAGGGAGAGAGAGTTAGAAACATCGATCAGCTGCCTCCTGCACACTCCCTACTGGGGATGTGCCCACAACCAAGGTACATGCCCTTGACTGGAATCGAACCTGGGACCCTGGAGTCCACAGGCCGATGCTCTATCCACCGAGCCAAACCGGTTAGGGCTCCACTATCTCTTAAAAAAAAAAAAAAAAAATTAACTCTCTCTCTAAAAAATATCAATGGGAAAAAATATCTTCTGTGAAGTTTAACTATATGCAGTGGTTCTCAACCTGTGGGTCACGACCCCTTTGGGGGTCGAACAACCCTTTCACAGGGGTCGCCTAAGACCATTGGAAAACACATATATAATTACATATTGTTTTTGTGATTAATCACTATGCTTTAATTATGTTCAATTTGTAACAATGAAATTGGGGGTCACCACAATATGAGGAACTGTATTAAAGGGTCGCGGCATTAGGAAAGTTGACAACCACTGACTATATGTATATGCATTACATTTTTGTCCATGAAAAGGAATAAGAAAAGACCATGACTGTTTGTTTTCTGACAACTGGATCTTCTCCTTTTAAGATGTGCCAGTTGATAAAGCTGCTTTAACCTCTCGGTTCACATTTTCTTACCTGTAACTTTGGTATAATAATTAGTTCAAAGGACTGGACAATGCAATTATCAGATAAGTGTATTATCTGATACTAAGTAGGCACAATATCAACTTAAAACTACCATTTTACATTTACTGAATTGCTTTAATTTAGATGAGAGAGAGAGAGCAGGAGGGCAGGGGAGGAGAGAGAGAGAAGGAGAGAGAGAGAGAGAGAGAGAGAGAGAGAGAGAGAGAGAGAGAGAGAAAGAGAGAGAAAAAGAAAAAAAACTGATTTGTTGATTCTTGTAGTATGTGCCCTGACCAGGGATTGTATCCACAAACTTCCTGGCATACTGGGACGATATTCTAACCAACTAAACAAACCGTCCAGGACCTAAATTATTTAAGTTTTGTTAATATCCAAAGTTGCTAAAGTTGCACTAAAGTGTATATATCTGTACACTGCAATAACATCCTTCTCGGGGTAAATTACCAAAAATATATATAACTAGATATGTTTTTATCCTTTGATCCAGTAAATCATACCCTTATAGGAATCTTTCTTAAAAAAATAACCCAAAGTTCCCTGACCAGTTTGGCTCAGTGGGTAAAGCGTTGGCCCATGAACCAAAAAATCTCAGCTCTGATTCCCAGTCAAGAGCAGTAAAAAAATAAAAATAAAAATACTTTTGCCAGGCTAGCGTGGCTCAGTGGTTGACCTAGGACAGTGATGGCGAACCTTTTGAGCTCGGCGTGTCAGCATTTTGAAAAACCCTAACTTAACTCTGGTACTGTGTCACATATAGAAATTTTTTGATATTTGCAACCATAGTAAAACAAAGGTGTATATTTTTGATATTCATTTTATATATTTAAATGCCATTTAACAAAGAAAAATCAACCAAAAAAATGAGTTCGCATGTCACCTCTGACACGCGTGTCATAGGTTCGCCATCACTGACCTAGGAACCAGGAGGTCATGGTTCAAGTCCCAGTCAGGGCACATGCCCAGATTGCAGGCTCCATCCCTAGTGGCAGGTATGCAGAAGGCAACCGATTAATGTTTCTCTGTCATCAGATTTTTATCTATTTCTCCCTCTCCCTTCCTCTCTGAAATCAATGAAAATATCTTTAAAAAAATTTTTTAAACTAACAGATGAAAAGATGTAATAAAGCAAGAATGGTAAAATGTTAACAACAGAATCTAAGTAGTGAGCACCTTAATATTCTTTCAAGTATTTCATTTAAGATTCCTCATAACAAAAATTTTGGGGGAAACATGTACTGGGTAAATTACTAGACTTTAAAAAGAAAAAATTCACATGAAAGCCTGCTGCAAGGATCAAGTCACTTGTAAGGGGGTGGGGGGGCGGAGGGAATCCAGGCTTATTTCAGACTTCCTCACAGAAACATTCAATACTAGAAGACAATGAGACATGCTATCAAGTACTTAAGAAATAGAGGGGATGCCGAAACCGGTTTGGCTCAGTGGATAGAGCATTGACCTGCGGACTGAAAGGTCCCAGGTTCGATTCCGGTCAAGGGCATGTACATGGGTTGTGGACACATTCCCAGTGGGAGATGTGCAGGAGGCGGCTGATCGATGTTTCTCTCTCATCAATGTTTCTAACTCTCTATCTCTCTCCCTTCCTCTCTGTAAAAAATCAATAAAATATAATTTAAAAAAAAAAAAGAAAGAAAGAGGGGAGAAAAAATATGAATTTTTACCATTCAAGTGCCAGTTTAAAGTACACAGAGTACTTCCGGAAGATTGTTTCTGTAAACCCTTCTTTAAAAAATTATGAGGGTAAACATCAGACAATTAAGTGATGAACAGAAACATCATGCCTCAACCTATTTAAAATAAGGTTAAGATTTAAACACATATAAGGATTATTGTTAAAGATCATTAAAACAGAATGCTAAAGAGCTAGCATCGCAGCATTATTCACACTAGCCAATATATGGAAAAAAACTAAGATCTGTCATCAGATGACTGGATCATGAAGACATGGTATAAGGGACATAAATGCTAATGAAGTGGTGAACTTGGAGTGAACACACAATACAATATATTATAGAACTGATGTATTATAGAATTATACCCTAAAACCTATATAATTTTACTAACCAATGTCACACCAATAAATTCAATAAAATACATCCTATATAATAAAGAGGTAATATGCAAATTGACCACACAGATGGCCTGCAGGGGAGGGCAGTTAGGGGTGACCAGGCCTGCAGGGGAGGGCAGTTGGGGGGACCAGGAGGCCTGCAGGGGAGGGCAGTTAGGTGCTGGCAGGGGAGTGGTTAGGGGGTGATCAGACTGGCAAGCAGAAGCGGTTAGGGGCAATCAGGCAGGCAGGCAGGCGAGCGGTTGGGAGCCAGCAGTCCTGGATTGTGATAGGGATGTCCGATTGCCCGTTTAGGCCCGATCCCACAGGGCCTAAAGGGGCAGTTGGACATCCCTCGAGGGGTTTCAGATTGGAGAGGATTCAGGCTGGGCTGAGGGACACACTCCCACCCCCACGCATGAATTTTTTCGTGCACTGGGCCTCTAGTATATATATAAAAGATGTGGTGTATATGACACAATGTGATCCATATACAGTGGGGCCTTGACTTACGAGTTTAATTCGTTCCGTGATGGAGCTCGTAACTCAAATTACTCGTATGTCAAATCAATTGTCACCATTACAATGAATTGAAATGCCATTAATCTGTTCTGGACACCCAAAAAACACCGCAATTGTTTTGTTAAATGTTTTTAAATTAGAAAAATGTATTTAAAAATAACGAATATTGTATAAAAACACAATACTGAACAATATAATGTAGTGCAATAAACTTGTTTTATTAAGTTTAATGTACAGCATTTACCTTAGAGATCAAACAACTTAAAGATGCTGATGGAGTTGGAGGAGAAAGGCTGAACTGAATAACTGAATAACTGAATCTTATTTGCTGATTTTTGCCCTTCTCGCCACGCTTTCATCACATTCATCTACAGGAGCTTTCAATAAAAACCTGTCCAATGAGATCTGTTTCATCCTCCCTTTCAGAATATTTCTAAAATGAGTTAGGCAAGCGTCATTAAATAGCTCCATCGCACACCCAGATGCAATTTTTTCTGGGTGTTTCTTTTGAAAAAAGTCTGAAAGTTTCTCCCACATTTCCAACATTTCCTTTATCTCACTTATAGAGATAACCTCCTCCTCCTCCTCCGTGTCATCTATTTCCTGCAAAACCTCCGTGTGCTGCTGCATCTGTAGCTCCTTTAGCTCCTGCGTTGTCCTCGGAGTGCTTCTCGATGAGCTCGTTGATGTCACCTTCCTTTATATCCGCGCTCGCTGCCTCACCATGTCTGACAACAGACTGAATGCCGGTCCTCTTTTTAAAATTTTCGAGCCAGCCCCAACTGGCTTTAAACGGCTCGCCTGATGCCTCGTCCATTGATGTGCCTGGGGTCTGCTGCATCAAATTAGGGTAAATAAGCTCGTGCCTTCTCGCATAGCCTTCGTCACAGTACCTCCTGCGAGCTGCTTCTCCGTTAACCACACCATTAGCAGCTTCTCCATATTTTCATGGATAGATGTCCGCTGTTTAGAAATTATTTTAACGCCCTTGGCTGGAGTTGTAGCCTGTATCGACTCCTTCTGCTTCAGTATGGTGCAGATCGTAGAAGTGCTACGCTTGTACTGCTTTGCCAAGTAGATTACACGCACACCTTGGTCATGTTTTTCAATAATTTCTTTCTTTAATTCAATGTACATCATCCGCTTCTTCTTCTCAGCACTGTCCTTCCCACTTACTTTCTTCAGATCCATGGTTGAAAAAACGAAGTTTTGCAAAATAACTGCAAGCACAAATGCGAGCACAACATTGATGCTTCAACTAAGAGCTAACCGCTTAAAGTGAACCAGTGAGACACGTGATGCTGGGCTGATGTTCTGGCGTTCACTGTGCCAACTAGCGGTGGGGTATCTAAAGCTGGCTCGTAACCCGAATTTTAGCTCACAACTCAAAGCAAAAAATCAGCCGAGAGACGGCTCGTATCTCGAAAAACTCGTTAGTCGGGACACTCGTAAGTCAAGGCCCCACTGTATATATAGACAAACACATACACACCTATATACACAATATAAAAAATATAGATATGCATATACATACACATAATGGAGTATTATTCAGCCACTAGAAATACATGTATTTTAACAAATGTTTTTTAATATGTTTTTATTGATCTGAGAGAGAGAAGGAGAAAGAAACAGCAAATGGCTGCCTCCTGCATGCCCCCTACTGGGGATCATGCCTGCAACCTGGGCATTTACACTGACCAGGAAAAGAACAGGTGATGTTCTGGTGCAGGGGATGATGCTCAACTGAGCCAGACAGGTAAGAGCAATCTTAGCAAATTTTTATAAATGCTGATATCCTGCCATTTGAAACAATAAGGATGAACCTGAGGGCATTATGCTCAGTGAAATAAGCCAGAGAAAACACTACATGGCATAACAAGTCTGGAATCTAAAATAAGTCAAACTCATAGAAACAACAGAGTACAAAAGTGGTTGCCACAAACTTTCAGCTAAAAGATGAGTGAGGTCTGTGGATTTAATCTATAACATGGTGACTAGAGTTGGTAACACTGTATCATATAATTAAAAACTGATTAAAGAGATTAGAACTTAAAGGTTCTCACAAATAAAAAAAGTCACCTTTAAAAATTTTAAAAATTAAGTCAATGTAATAAATCTACATAAATTGGAAACAAAATTAATAGAAGTAAAGGGGAAAAGAGAGAGAAAGGAGGAGCTAAATATGCCTATTTTGTTGTTCTTTTTGCTTCGGTAACCAGGAACCAAAAGATATCATTTAAAGGAAAGAAATGTACTTCTATTACTTGATTTATCAGTACAAATGCATACAAAAATAGTATTAACATAGTCAAAAAAGTCTAGTGGTACAGGAGTGGAGAGCAATAGCAAAATGCATGGCAGGGTTAACGCTCTCCACTGAGAGTTATATAATTACACTAGAGGTTGTGCACGAAATTCATGCAGGGTAGGGTCCCTAACGGCTGACGGCTGTGGCCTTGCTTCCCAGGCTGCCAGCTGCCACCCGGGGCCTTCCTTCATCCCGCGCTGCCCCCAGGTGGTGAGCACACATCATAGCGAGTGATCGAACTCCCGGTCAGTCGAACTCCCGAGGGGATATTTTGCATATTAGGCTTTCTATATAATAAAAGGCTAATATGCAAATCAACCAAAAGGCTGAACAACTGGTCACCATGACGCACACTGACCATCAGGGGGCAGACGCTCAATATAGGAGCTGCCCCCTAGTGTTCAGTGCGCTCCCACAGGAGGAGCACTGCTCAGCCAAAAGCCGGGCTCACAACTGGCGAGCGCAGCAGAAGCCTATCCTGCCTCTGTGGCAGTGCTAAGGACCCCTCGGGGTCCTGGACTGTAAGAGGGCGCAGGGCGGGCTGAGGACCATGCCCTCTCCCCTCCCCCCCGCAAGTGTATGAATGTCCAGTAAATTTGACCAGTAAATTATGACTGCTCTTAGAAATTCAGTTAGCTTTGTCTCTAGTGTTTAATAGTCTTCCTAAATCATATCCACCAGTACACATGAATCTTTTCTTTTCAATTTAAAAAAAATAATTTTATTGAGGGCGCAGAGAAACATCAATGAGAGAATATCACTGATCATCTACCTCCTGCACGACCCCTACTGGGAATAGAGCCCACAACCCAGGCATGTGCCCTTGACCGGAATTGAACCTGGGACCCTTCAGTCCACAGGCCGACGTTCTATCCACTGAACCAAACGTCTAGGGCATGAATTTTTTTTATCTCTGTCAAAGAATATTCATTTGTAATCTTTTCACACGTGGTAATAATCTTAAATAGCCAACATTTGGCATAATTCCTTACACAAAAATAAAACAAACAAGAAACAATCTTTATAACATTATCTATATACCAAAAATTATCTACTTTCCTGATTTTTGTCAGCAGAATCATGTACTTTCTACGAGCAAAATTTAACAGCAGCCTTAATTACCTCCAACAACACTACTTGTGTAGGAAAAATATATTTTTTTATAAGGACATTCTCTCAGAAAAGGGAGAATGTTGTTTCTAATATGTTGAGTTCCAACTGTCTCTAAACTAAGTAGCAATTTAAATAGTAATAGCCGTTACTGGGAACTACAAATAAGCCTTAAGGAAAAAAAAAACCCATCTACATGAACCCACCTTACCTTGTCTCATCAACATCAACTGGTGCTCATGCCTGGCTGCTTCCATTTCTGCCTCCAGCTTCTCTTTGGCTTCTCTGATGTTTCTGTCGACCTGCTCACGCTGCTGCTTCTCCATTTCGTCAAGAGCCTTCCATCTAGATGCATACTCAAATTCAAATGTCCCAGGTTGAGCAAAACGTGGTGGCTGTTCTCTTTCCCTACGTTTACAGTTAAAAACATACAGAAGTGTATGTTTAAAAGGTAAAACAGCTAAAAATAAAAGAGCATCATTTACTGAGCACTCACAATATTCACGGCACTGTCAGGAAAATACTCTACCTGAATTGCCTCGTGGAAATACTATGATGCAGATTTTAAAAAGCCTGATTTTGAGAAACTGCCCAAGAATGCCGCAATAATAATGGAATCAGAATTCAAAGCTATGCAATAGGATACTAAACCTGTACTCCCCTAATAATCACCTACATTAAGGCCTTTCTAGTATTCATTCAACAAACAATTTTACATAATGAATCTGCAACATATGAATCCAATATGTCCTAAGTTAATTGTCTGGAATCAATTTATTTTCCCCTTTTAAGTAGTAACTTTTAGGGATAGTAGTAAAAGCATGTAATAGATTACTAAATTTTTTTTTAAATATATTTTATTGATTTTTCATAGACGAAGGGAGAGGGATAGAGAGTTAGAAACATCGATGAAAGAGAAACATCAATCAGCTGCCTCCGGCACATGCCCTACTGGGGACATGCCCGCAACCAAGATACATTCCCTTGACCGGAATCGAACCTGGGACCCCTCAGTCCTCAGGCCCATACTGTATCCACTGAGCCAAACCAGTCAGGGCAAGCTTACTAAATTTTATGTGCCAGGCTAATTGGCTAGGCCAAAATATAAATACCTAACATACTACAATTGTAGTTATTTGTTCAATACTCGTTTTCCTTGCTATTCTGTGAACTCAATAAAGACATGAAATGTCTGTTAACAGCTGTACCACAATGCATACATTTATTATTTACTAGAGGCCGGGTGCACAAAATTCGTGCATGGGTACGGTCCCTAGGCCTGGCCTGGCTGGCGATCAGGGCCAACCTGTGGAGTGACCAGCGGGGCGATCGGGGGCCCCCGCTGGCACCCACCTTGGCCAGCCGGGCACCGCCCGCTTGCCCCTCTGTGGGAGGCAACAGGCAGGGCGACCAGCAGGGTAATTGGGGGACCCCCGTTGGCATCCACCTTGGCTGGCCTGGGGCCTGAGGGCTGGGGGCAGCTCCTGCGCTGTGTGTCTGCCCCCTGGTGATCACTGCGCATCATGGCAACTGGTCATTCCACCAAAGGGTCCCAGGTTTAATTCCCAGGCACGAACCTTGGTTGCAGGTTCAATCTACAGGGCGCATGTGGGAGGCAACCAATAGATGTGTCTCTCTCACTTCAATGTCTCTCTCTCCCTCTCCCGCCCCCCACCCCCGCCTTCAAGCTCTCTAAAAATCAATGGAAAAAGTATCCTCTGGTGAGGATTAACAAACAAACAAACGAAAAAAAAAACAAAGCCACACTCCTCTGCTCCCTAGCACCCACTTTTCCCAGTCTTTGTCACCATATTTGTTTTACTTATATTATTGGTTACCCATTTTACCACCCCTCACAGCATGAATTTCTAGTCTATTTTGTTCTCTGATACATCTTCATCACTAGGCATATAGCAAGCACTATATATCATTTGAATCAAGTGAAATGAAAAACATTCAACTACACTAAAATCAAAAAATGCCAATTAAAATAAGAGGCAAAAAATAGTATTTTGAACAGACTATTAAATCTTAAAATCCTAACACCCAATTATCATGAAGAAAAATACTTTTAAATATACATCAATAAGTATAAATTGGTATAAAATTATTGGCGAACTATTTGGCAGTATCAATCAACTTATTTTAAAAAGGGAGAGGAAGAGAGAGATAGAAACAACAGTGATGAGAGAGAATCATTGATCAGCTGCCACATTGGCAAGGCTCTAAGTAGTTCTTTAAATAGTACTTCTGCCCAGCTGGTGCTGCTCCATAGTTGAGCATCAACCCATAAACGAGGAGGTCATGGTTCAATTTCCTATCAGGACACATGCATGATTGCAAGCTCAATGCCATGTAGGGGGCATGCAGTAGGGAGCTGATCAATGATGTTTATATGTCTCTATCCCTCTCACTTCCTCTTTGTCTAAAAATAAATTTAAAAAATTATTAAAATAATAATACTGATTTATTTTAAAAAGTAAATTAAATAGTATCTCTCACTACTTAATAGATGTTTTATAATGTTTAGTTCATTATTTGGTTTTACAGGTTTTTTGGTGTGTTTTTTTAAATTGATTTTAGAGAAAGAGGGAGAGAGAAATATCGATGTGAGAAACATCGATCGGTTGCCTCTCATAGGCACCTAATTAGGAATGGAACTAGCAATCTTTCGGTGCACAGGACGAAGCTCAACCAACTGAGCCACACTGGCCAGGGTGTTTTTATGTGTGTTTTCATGTTCTTATTTTCTATTCTTCGGTTCATTACTTATCATGTATCTCCACCACCTGAAATGTAAGCAGCATGAGAGCAGTAACAGTGCAAAGTTGCAGCGCCTGGCACCAAGATATTCCAATATTTGTTCAATTCATGTTACAGCTTTATTTATTATAATAAACTACTGACTGGTTAAAATGTATTTATACAGCCCTGACCGGTTTGGCTCAGTAGATAGAGCGTCGGCCTGCGGACTGAAGGGTCCCGGGTTCAATTCCGGTCAAGGGCATGTACCTTGGTTGCAGGCACATCCCCAGTGGGAAGTGTGCAGGAGGCAGCTGATTGATGTTTCTCTCTCATCAATGTTTCCAACTCTCTATCCCTCTCCTTTCCTCTCTGTAAAAAATCAATAAAATATATTTTTTTAAAAATGTATTTATATAGCAATTTACATATGCATCAGCCCAGCCATTGTGGCTCCATGGTTGAATGTTGACCTATGAATCAGGAGATCACCGTTTGGTTCCCAGTGAGGGTACATGCCCGGGTTACAGGCTTGATCCTCAGTGTGGGGAGTGCAAGAGGCAGCCAATCAATGATTCTCTCTCATCACTGATGTTTCTATCTCTCTCTCCCTCTCCCTTCTTCTCTGAAATCAATAAAAATATATTTAAATTTTTTTAAAAAGTTGCATCATACTGAGTGAAAAGCAACTGACAAAATAATATACAATATTTTAACAATAAGCTAATTTTCTTTTAAATCTCTAACAAGAGATCAAATGTGCCAAGTTATTTATCTGGGACCGCCCCAACTCTACCTCCCAAAAAAGTCTCCTCTTTAACTAACAACATACCTGAAGTATACTAATTAAAGAAATATTCTCATAAATCTAGAATTCATTGTTTCTCTAACATAAACACTGCCAATATCCTCCTACCGACCCATCACAGACCATTATAAAAGTAGGGACTTTTCTAAGTATTAACTTAATGTTTTACCCATATACAAAGAAAACTAGCATTCCATGTAAACCTGGAATTATTAGGCCACTCTAATAACCAGATTATATGACTAAAGAGAATAGCTTCTAATCCAACAATATTTGAAAACAAATGTGATGTAATAAATAGCCTAGATGGCACATATGTAAAATATCTTTATTACACAATCTTACTTATGATATTGTTGAGTTTTCTGCATTAGCTTCTCTGGCAAGCCATCTTCATCATCAAACTGCTCCATTGGCTCCACAATGACAGGACGTGGGGTCCTGGACAGGTAAAGAGCATTAACAAGGATTAATACAGTGTCTAAAATTAACATTCGCTTAGCAATGTTTTATAATTCCAAGATATATACTTGGAAACTGTCTCTCAAGATAAATTTCTCAGAACTTAGCATATATACTCAAAAAATCAATTACCATTTGCTGCACCAGACACAGATGAACAACAGAGTCAGACAAAGATGAATGCTTGTTTCTAGAGCACAGAGTCTATTTAAGATGACAGAGAAGTAAACCCACTAAGAACCTTTATGAACATATAGTTAACCTTTAGAAAGTATGAAGGATAAGAATAGGAATGAGTACTTAATACATGTTTTATGTATATGGTATCATGTTCCCATTTCCCACGAGCTCAAACTCCCATCTCTGCCTACCTCTCATAACCTCTGTGTTTAACCAGTCTTCTTTAGAAAAGTCTTTCTAAAACATAAAATGAGACCTAAAAGGTATCAGCCAGGCATAGGGGAAGGAGAGGGAGTCAGAAGATACAACATATTCAAGGAGCAAGATAAGGGGGAGAGGAAATCAAAAAGAGTAGAAAATAATGTAAACTCTAATTGAAAAATTTTTTGCCTTGGCTGGTGAGACTCAATTGGTTGGAGTGTTGTCCCATGCAATTGAGGGTCACAGGTTCAATTCCTAGTCAGGGCACATACCCAAATTGTGGGTTCAATCCCTGGTCAGGTATGCATACAGAAGAAAACTAAATGATGTTTCTCTCTCTCCCTCTCCCGTTCTCTATCTCTAAAATCAATGGAAGCATATCTCAAGTGATTAAAAAAAAAAAAAAAAAAAAAAGACTCCTAGCGGGTTTGGCTCAGTGGATAGAGCGTCGGCCTGTGGACTCAAGGGTCCTAGGTTCGATTCCGGTCAAGGGCATGTACCTTGGTTGCGGGCACATCCCCACTGGGGGGCATGCAGGAGGCAGCTGATCAATCTCTTTCATCGATGTTTCTAACTCTCTATCCCTCTCCCTTCTTCTCTGTAAAAAAATCAATAAAATATATTTTTTTTAAAAAACGCTCATGTGACATCACTTTCATTCACTGCACATTTTTAAATATTTACCAACATAACAGATTTTTTTTAAGTTTGTCTTTCTTTAATTACTAATTAAAAGTGATTTAAAGATCCAGCACGCCCTGCCTGGCCAGTGTTGCTCTATGGTTAGAGCGTCAGCACCAAAGGGTCGAGGGTTCAATTCCCAGTCAGGGGCACATACCTGGGTTGCAGGTTTAATCCCTGTTTCCAGTCGGGGCTCCTGAGGGAGGCAACCAATAGATGTGTCTTTCTCACGTTGTTTCTCTTTCTCTCTCCCCCCGTCCCTGCCTCCTTTCCTTCCTCCTTCTCTCTCTAAAAAAGCAATGAAAAAAATATCCTCGGAGGAGGACTAACAAAAAAAAAAAAATACTTAGCCACAAATGTCTCTCCTGAGTTAAAAGAAAGCCCTAGAAGTTGAAGGAGAATTGGTATATTAGGAAGAGGTAATAAATTCTTTCTCAAAAAAAAAAAATTTAAAAAATGAAAGGGACAAATATATAGCAAATAGATTAATAGGACACATAAGAAGGATTTGAGCTACATCAATATGGGCTTGGATCCCTGATAGGGGGCATACAAAGACAGCCGATAGATGGTTCTCTCTCATATCAATGTTTCTCTCTCTCCTGCCTCTCCCTCTAAAAATCAATTTTTAAAAAATCTTTAAAAAAGCAATTTTTTAAAAAATTTGTTCTTGGATTTACCATAAATAAATAAATAGATAAATAAATAAATAAATAAATAAATAAAGCCCAAAGGTAATAAAATAATTAGTGATATAAAGGAGAAAGTCTAAAAATGTCTTGAAATCTTCCTATAAAACAAAACAAAAAAAGAGTAAATATAAACTCTTAAAGCTTAAAAGAAAACAACAAACTGAAGCACATTCTGAAAAAAACTGTCCTGAACTCTTCAAAAATGCCAATGTCCTACCCGGCTGATATGGCTCAGTGGTTGACCATCGACCTATGAACCAAGAGGTCATGGTCCCTTGTCAGGGAACATGCCTGGGTTTCGGGCTCAATCCCCAGTGGGGGCATGCAGAAGGCAGCCGATCAATGATTCTCTCTCATCATTGATGTTTCTTTCTCTCTCTCCCTCTTCCTTCTTCTCTGAAATAAATTTTAAAAAGAGAAAGGAATACCTTAAGAAGCTTGATGTAAACTTACTTTTGCCCCACTTTAAGAAATAAAAATTAGAAAAAAAAATTTCTTTTAAAGTGCCAATGTCCTGGCACTGACATTTTGTCATTTGGAGAACTATTACAGATAAAGAAAAATGACAACTAAATTCAATTTGATTACTAGATTGAAAAAAGTTACAAAGAATATTACTATGCAGTAGGGAAATTTCAAATATAGACTATATGTTAGAAAACAATACTGAATAAATGTTAAATTTCCTCAGTGTGATAATGATATTGTAGCTTTATGAGAGAATATTCTCAGGAGACACATACCAAGTACTGTATTCAGGGGTATAGTATGAAATCTGTAGCTGATTAACAAATGAATTTGCAAGCAAGATTTGAGTGTATATATAGTATGGGGTGGGTGGGGGGGAATGTGGCAGATGCTAACAATTAGTCAATGCCAATACCATTAAAGGGTTGTTTTAAAGAGAAAATTTCTTCTCCTAACCAAAACTGAAATGGATACATTTTTTTTGCATTTTTCTTTTTAGTCCTCACCTAAGGGTATGTTTTTATTGATTTTGAGAGAAAGCAGGGAAGAAGCATCTATTGACTGCCTCCAACCAGTGATGGAACCCAAAATCT
Organism: Myotis lucifugus; assembly: GCF_000147115.1. Taxonomy (NCBI): domain Eukaryota; kingdom Metazoa; phylum Chordata; class Mammalia; order Chiroptera; family Vespertilionidae; genus Myotis; species Myotis lucifugus. Next base: position 3,307,096 of record NW_005871067.1, on the reverse strand, counting down.
AGACCTGTGCCCTTGACCAGGAATCAAACCCACAACCCTTTGGTATACAAGACGACACTCTAATCAGCTAAGCCACCAGGGCAGAGTCACATTTTTCTGCTTTTAGGGAAGCAACACCAACATTATTATTTATATATATATATTTTTAATTTATTTTATTTTTTTAATTTCAGTGAGGAAAGGAGAGGGAGAGATAGAAACATCAATGATGAGAATCATTAATCGACTGCCCCCTGCACGCCTCCTACTGGGGATCGAGCCTGCTAGACGGGCATGTGACCTTGACCTGAATCAAACCTGAAATCCTTCAATCTGCAGTCCAACAACTCTGAGCCAAACATTGTTTTTAATTATCAGCTGGAAAATGGTAAAAATAGACCATTATACAGGGTGGGGCAAAATTAAGTCTACACTTGCATTATTATTTAATTATTTTCTATACAATCAACTGTAAACCTATTTTTGTTCCCCTCTCTGGAATTTTCATTTAATTTAACCTGCAATAATCATTTCAAAAATTTAAAAAGCTAGAAAGAGAAAAATTTAACTATTGAGCACCTAATCATTCCTGTGCAATTCTAGGCATGAGCATCTCTAATGGTCTAGGTGAGATTCTAATGTTTAACAATGTGGATACACCCTTATTATCAGAAATAAAGGTGTTTAATTTTCCTTCCTCCCCCTCCCCATTTTTCTGCCTCTTGTAATTTCAAAAGAGCATAAGTACATACTTTTGCATATGTTAATTATATATACTGTATAAATACATAAACCATTTGTAATATACAGCATTTTAAGACAATTTAAAGAAATTTAAGAGAAATTTTGATTACACAATATGTCTACATTTAATAAGCAAATCACTTGATTTAACTCAGATGTCTGAGATTCAGTCAGTTCATCAATAAATAATTCATTACCTAGTAAGTACCAAGACTGTACTTGGGGCCAGGAATATAAGGGTAAACAAAATAATCCCTAAAGTCTTCTAAGAGATAAAAGATTGTAAGCAAAATAATCATTTTAAGAGCTATTAGAAAGAATAACAGAGGGAACACACTTTAGATAAGGCAGTCAGGAAATCCTCTCCATGAAGTGACATTTTAACTGAGACCCACTAATCTAGCAGCCGAGAAAACAGCATCCTGAATTCCATGAGAAGGTTTAACTAACAACAAAGTTCCTGAGCATGGAGTCACAGGAAGAATAAACAACTCCACTTGTAGCACAATATAAAAAGCAAGAATTTGCCCTCGCCAGTTTGGCTCAGTGGATAAGCATCCGCCTGAGGACTAAAGGGTCCCAAGTTCCATTGCGGCCAGGGGCAGGTGCCCAGGTTGCAGACTCGATTCCCCCACAGTGGGGGCCATGCAGGAGGCAGCCAATCAGTGATTCTCATCATTTTTGTTTCTATCTCTCTATCTCCCTTCCTCTCTGAAATCAATAAAAATAAATTGTTTTAAAGGCAAGAATTTGCACCGGTAGAGCCCAGTGGTTGAGTGCTGACCTATGAACCAGGAAGTCAAGGTTAGATTCCCAGTGAGGACATATGCTTGGGTTGCAAGCTCAATCCACATCAGAGGGCATGCAGGAGGCAGCCAATCAATGGTTCTCTCATAGATGTTTCTATCTCTCCCTCTTCCTTCCTCTCTCTGAAATCAATAAAAACATTTTTTTTTCAATTTATAAAAAAAAAAATATTAGCATCAGACTAAACTTCACCACTTATTAGCTGAGCAATCTTCTTAAGCAAATTACTTAACATCTCTGGCCTAATTTTCTCACCGGAAACATGGGACAAATAATAGCCAGTGTTGTTATGGAAATCTAAGAGATCACGATTATGAAATATCTAACAGATAATAAAATATTCAATACCTTGCCCATTCCATTAAAACTATTTTTCAATTATTCTAAAAGCTACCTGTAAGAACTTGTTAAATATTTACCAATTCCTACACCCTTGTCTGGCTCAGTGGATAGAGTGTCAACCTGCGAACTGAAGGGTCCCAGGTTCGATTCTGGTCAAGGGTACATGCCTGGGTTGAGGGCTGGATCCCCAGTACAGGGTGTACAGGAGGCAACAGATCAATGATTCTCTCTCATCATTGATGTTTCTCTCTCCCCCTTCCTCTTTGAAACCAATAAAATACATTAAAATAGGTATAAATATATACCTATATATTTACCTAGCCATACAAAATTAAAATGGCTACAAATAAGTACCTCTCAATAATAACCCTAAATGTAAATGGATTAAATGCTCCAATCAAAAGATGTAGGGTAGCTGAATGGATACAAAAACAAGGCCAAACTATATGCTGTCTACAAGAGACCCACCTCAAAACAAAAGACACACACAGGATGCAAGTGAAGGGATGGAAAAAATTTTCCATGCAAATGGAAAAGAAAAAAAAACTGGAGCTCTAACCGGTTTGGCTCAGTGGATAGAGCGTCAGCCTGGTGACTCAAGGGTCCCAGGTTCGATTCTGGTCAAGGCCATGTACCTTGGTTGTGGGCACATCCCCAGTAGCGGGTGTGCAGGAGGCAGCTGATCGATGTTTCTAACTCTCTATCCCTCTCCCTTCCTCTCTGTAAAAAATCAATAAAATATATTTTTTTTTAAAAAAATTGGAGTAGCAATACTCATATCCAAAAAAAAATAGACTTTAAAAGCATCATGCTAAGTGAAATAAGCCAGTCGGAGAAAGATAAATATCATATGATCTCACTCATTTGTGGAATATAATGGACAACATAAACTGATGAACAAAAATAGAGCCAGAGGGGGGAAAAATATCCTAGAATAGAATTAATCCTGTTATTTGCAGATTTTTAATATTTCCTGCAATTTTTGTGATATCATACTATGTTAGTATAGTTCTGGTAATATTATTATACTTAAAATCCTTTTATTCTTGAAATATTAATGTTTATTGCATGTAATATTATTATATATAAGATCATTTTTCTAGAAATTAAAAAAAAAAGAACTTCAATGGCAAACTGAAAGGCATGTTAATTTAGCAACAGGTATAATGACCTTTTTAATTACATAAAATTAATTTTAAGTAAATGGAGAGATATACCATATTCATGGATTAGAAAATGTCAATACTGTGAAAATGTCAGTTTTCCCCAAATGAGCTGTAGACTCAATGTAATTATAATCAAAAGCCCAGGAGAGCCCTGGCTGCCCTAGTTCAGTGGTTAGTGTCAGCCTGCATATGGGAGTATTGGAGGTCCAATCCCCCCGCCCCTCCCTGGAGTGCTTGTGGGAGGCAACCAATAGATGTCACATGAATGTCTCTGTCTCTCTCTCTCTCTCTTTCTCCTCCTTCCCTTTCACTCTGTCTAAAAGCAATGGAAAAAATATCCTCACTCTTTGGGTAAGAAAAAAAGGGCCCAGTAGGATGTTTAATTGACAAACTGATTTTAAAACACAGTAAGGTTATAAAAAGAAAAAATGATAACCAGAAAAAATTTGAAAAACAATAAAGTTGGATGATGCTACCCGATTTCAAAGCTTAGGCTAAAGAAAGTACAGTACAGGTCAAGGAAAGAGAAAAGAGTGCAGGTTTTCTTTTCCAGACTTTTGATAGAGGTAAAAGGTAAAAAAGAAGAAATACTCTTTACAATTAATGGTGTTGGAACAAATGGGTATCTATATGAAAAAAAATGAATTGTTACCTTATATCATACTCCAAATGGATCACAGGTATAAGTAAAAAAAGCTATAAAATCTATCAAGAAAACACGAGAGATGCTTTATTACCTACCTTAGGAAAGGCAATGATTTCATACAACATTACAAAAAGCACAAACAAACCATAAAAGAATATATTTGATAAATTAGACTTCAAAAAATATAAAAATTTCTGCTCTTGAACACTATGAAGAAAATTAAAAACCCACAGACTGGGAGAAATAGTCATAATACACACCTGTATCCAAATTGGTTAATGCGATAAGACAAACCACCCAATTAAAAAAAAAGCTTCACCAAAGATATGAAAAGAGTAAGAGGACATGAAAGATACTCATCATTAATCATTAGGAATATAAAATTTAAACCACAATGAGACACACCTACACTCAGAATATCTAAAAAACAGAGATACTATGAATTGTTGATACAGATATGGAGCAACTAGAACTTTCCCATTCAATGCTGGTGGGAAATTTAAATGATATAACCATTTGGAAGGGTTTGGCAGTTTCTTACAAAGGTGAATATACAGCCATTAACTCTTAAATATTACCCAAGCCACATGAGAACATAATGTTCACAAGTCTTATACACAAATGCTCATCATAGCTTTATTGATAATAGTCAAAATTTGGAAGAAATTTGAATGTCCACCCTTAGGTCACTGGACAAACTGTGGTTATAACCATACGATGGAATACAACTCAGCCATGAAAAAGAACAAAATACGAATACAACAACAAGAATGCAATCTCGTAAACATTATGCTAAGCAAAATAAATCAGACACAAAAGAGTACATACTATATGATTTCATTTTTATGAAATATTAAAAAAGGCAAAACTGATTTATAGTAACAGAAAGATCAATAGTTGGGTAGGACAGGGATAAGGAGTGGGGAATAAATGCAAAAGGACACAAAGGAACTTTTGTTGGATGATGGAAATATTCTTTTATCTTGTAATGGTACATTGTGTAAATATATATGATTTGTTAAAACTCATTGATTTAAAATTGAGTGCATTTTGATGTATGTTAATTATACCCCAATAAAGTTGATGAATATGTCATACTTTCATTCATTATTTAAATATAGAGACATACCTTGTTTTATTGCACTTCACAGATATTGTGTGTTTTTATAATTTGAAGTTTGGGGGCAACCCTGTGTCCAGCAGTCTACCATCATTGCCATTTTTTCAATAGCATTTTCTTTTTTTAAGCAATAAAGTATTTTTAAATTAAAATATGTACTTTAGACATAATGCTATTGCACACTTAATAGACTACAATATAGTATAAACATAACTTTTACATGCACTGGGAAACCAAAAAATTCATGTGACTTGCTTTATCACCATATCTGCTTTATTGTATTGGTTTGAAACTTAACCCAAATTATCTTCACTATAAAATTTTGCTTTGCATATAATAGATGTTCAGAAAGTTAAATGAAAATCATAATCTGAAACATTCCTAAGATTCAAGTATGAATCCATATACTGAAGTTAGATGAAAATATGACCCCAATTCCTAGAGGTACAGAAAAATTCCTTATTAATCTTCACTGAGTATTTACTCAATACCTACTGACCATATGCCAAGACAGTATGAACTATAAGGAAACAGAAATCCAGGACAGAAAGAAACCCATATGTAAAACAAGATATTTAAAACTTACGTTGTTAGCAAGAATGCCCCATCACCACATCTTTCCAGAGCCTTTCGTGCAGGAGGTTTCGCTGCAAATTCTACAAAACCTTTTCCAGTAGCTCTACCACGATCATCCACAACCACAACCGCTTTCTCTACCGGACCAAACTGGGAAAATGCTTGCTCTAGAAGCTCATTGGAAACAACTGGAGAAAGGTTCTTGACAGTCAGGGCTGCTCCATGTGTAGCAAAACGAATTCGGAGAGGTCTGCTCTTCAAAATGGTGCCATCCAGCTCTGCTTTTGCAATTTCAGCCAGTGTTCTGGATTCCTTTTTAGGAGGAAAAATCACTTTTTAATGATATCAACACAAAAAATTTAAAATAGTGGTTTGTTTCTAGGGAGACTCGCTCGGTAGCTTTAGGAAATGACTGATAGAACCACTTTATTTCTGTCTTTCAATTTTGGTAGCACAAAATTAATTAAAGTTAATTTTCAAAGTTAATTAATTTTAGCCCGACCACTTAATGTCAGACCTAAGAACCAAGAGGTCACATTTCAATTCCCATTCAGGGAACATGCCCAGGTTGCTGGCTCGATCCCCTGTAGGGGGCATGCAGGAGGGAGTCAATCAATGATTCTCATGATATTTCTATATCTCTCTCTCTCCTTTCCTCTCTGAAATCAATAAAAACATATAAAAAGTAAGTAATTTTAAATGTTCTAGAAAACCCCAAGCCCAATGTCCTATTAAAAGCCATCACTTAAAGGTTATCTGCTCATAAAAAATTACACACTACTAATTATTCCAAGCAATATATTTTAAAATCTCCTACATATTAAAAGAAATACTGTACATAATTACTATTCAAGACCAAGTACCAATTACTATTACTAAAAACTACTGTAAAAACAAAGTGTTCAGCCCTAATTGGTTTGGCTCAGTGGATAGAGCACTGGCCTGCAGACTCAAGGGTCCCAGGTTCGATTCTGTTCAAGGGCATGTACCTTGGTTGCGGGCACATCCCCAGTGGGGAGTGTGCAGGAGGCAACTGATCGATGTTTCTCTCTCATCGATGTTTCTAACTCTCTATCCCTCTCCCTTCCTCTCTGTAAAAAATCAATAAAATATATTTTTTTAAAAAACAACACCAAAGTGTCCATGCATTTTTTATATTTATCTTTTTTTGCATTGATATTTTAGAGAACAAGAAAAGGAGAGAAATATCAATGTGAGACACACTGATGGGCTGCCTCCTGCATGTCCCCTACCAGGTACGTATCCAGCCCCAACATAGTCATGTGCCCAGGCCAGGAATCAAACCGGAAAACTTTCCATGCGTAGGACGAAGCCCAATCAACTGAGCCACACCAGTCAGGGCAATATTTATCAATATCTTTTTTTTTTTAAATATATTTTATTGATTTTTTACAGAGGGGAAGGGAGAGAGATAGAGAGTTAGAAACATCGATGAGAGAGAAACATCGACCAGCTGCCCCCCGCACATCTCCCACTGGGGATGTGCCCGAAACCCAGGTACATGCCCTGGACTGGAATCGAACCTGGGACCCCTCAGTCCGCAGGCCGACGCTCCATCCACTGAGCCAAACCGGTTTCGGCTATTTATCAATATCTTAATAAAACATCTACCTCTCCAATGTCAGACAAATCGCCTTTCCTTTCTATTTCCATTTTTCTGTTATACTAGAGGCCTGATGCACAAAATTCGTGCAAGAGTAGGCCTTCCTTCCCCTGGCTGCTGGCACCGGCTTCCCTCTGGCACCCCGGGAACTGGGCTTCCCTCGCAGCCCCAGCTTCGTCTGGAAGGACATCCGGTCTAATTAGCATATTATGCTTTTATTATTATAGACTAAGAAGCCAACCACTCGCCTGCCTACCTGATCACCCCTAACTCCTCTGCCTGCCTGGCTGATCACCCCCAATCACTCACCTGCCTGCCTGATTGCCCCTAACCACTCACCTGCCTACCTGATCACCCCTAACCACTCACCTGCATACCTGATCACCCCAACCCCTCCCCCTGCCTGCCTGATCACCCCAACTGCTCGCCTGCCTGCCTGATCGCCCCTAACAACTCTGCCTGTCTGCCTGATCGCCCCTAACTACCTCTGCCTCGGCCCCCGCTGCCTCGGCTTCGTCCAGAATGATGTCCGGAAGGTCGTTTGGCTGTCAGGTCTAATTAACATACTACATTTTTATTATTATAGATCAGCCGTGGGCAAACTACGGCCCGCGGGCCGGATCTAGCCCGTTTGAAATGAATAAAACTAAAAAAAAAAAAAGACCGTACCCTTTTATGTAATGATGTTTACTTTGAATTTATATTAGTTCACACAAACACTCGATCCATGCTTTTGTTCCGGCCCTCCGGTCCAGTTTAAGAACCCATTGTGGCCCTCGAGTCAAAAAGTTTGCCCACCCCTGTTACAGATTATCTGTGAAAACTATCAGGTATTGTTAATCACTTCTGCAGAAATACTTTCACGAGCTACACATTTCTCAGCATTATACTGAAAGAAGCACACACACATACACATTCATGGGTTATAAGAATTCTCTCCATTTCATAGAAAAGCAAGTGCACATGCACTTATAAACTAGAAACCACAAAAGATACTTCTTGAAAAGAAAGTATAGAATGTAGGCATATAAAACAATAAACAACAAACTGGTAAACTTAATAATGCACGTACAGTGGGGCCTTGACTTACCAGTGTCCCGACTAACGAGTTTTTCGAGATACAAGCCGTCTCTCAGCCGATTTTTTGCTTTGAGTTGCGAGCTAAAATTCAGGTTACGAGCCAGCTTCAGATACCCCACCGCTAGTTGGCGCAGCAAACGTCACAGTGAACACCAGAACATCAGCCCAGCATCACGTGTCTCACTCATTCACTGTTGATTTGACATACGAGTAACTGCTCCACCACGGAACGAATTAAACCCGTAAGTCAAGGCCCCACTGTATGTTCTTTTTCTTTGTGTTGTGAGAACTCTCCAGAGAGATGTAAAAGAGTATTTATGTGCATTTGTAAGAGTACAAATATACTATCTTATAAAAAAAGTTTGAAGGTCATAAGAGCTCTTTATTCAATCCCTAAAATGTTAACAACAGCTTCAAAGTACTACACTTATGCAAAAATCTATCTACAAAGCTAATATTACAAAGACAAATGAATCCAACATTTTTACAGATATTCAAAATGGACACTTTCTTTTTTACTCTTAATAGAAGTAGTACTAGCAAATATTTAATGAGTATCTAACTAGGGATAGTTACTATGTATTTAATATATCATATAAACTAACAATGCTGTGAAGTACATTTTAGGAATGGAGTCTTGAATTTAAATGCTGTCAGGTATAATTGAGAATGGGAAGGAACATAAGGAAATGTCACAGGATGGTGATAATGTTCTATATCTTGATAGGAGTTTGAATTAAACAGATGAATGTAATTACCTAAAATCACCAAATCAGCCCTAGCCCATTTGTCTCAGTGGATAGAGCGTTGGGGCAGACTGAAGGGTCCCAGGTTCACTTCCAGTCAAGAGCATGTACCTCCATTGCAAGAGGCAACCAACTGATGTGTTTCTCTCACATCGATATTTCTGTCTTCCCCTCTCTCTTACAATCTCTAAAAATAAATGGGAAAATATCCTCAGATAAGGATTTTTTTAAAAATCACCAAACCATACACTTAAGAGTTGTGCATTTTACTGTATGTAGATTTCAAATACCTTAAAAAATAATACTGGCCCAGACATGGTGACTCAGTGGTTGAGTGTCTACCTATGAACTAGGAGGCCACGGTTCAATTCCCGGTCAGGGCACATGTACGGGCTGCAGCTAGATCCCCATTGTGAGGCATGGAGAGGCAGCTGATCATGACACTCTCTCTCCTCTCCTTTCCCTTCCTCTCTGAAATCAAATAAAGATATATTAGCCTGACCGGTTTGGCTCAGTGGATAGAGCGTTGGCCTGCGGACTGAAGGGTCCCGGGTTCGATTCCAGTCAAGGGCATGTGCCTTGGTTGCGGGCACATACCCAGTGGGGAGTGTGCAAGAGGCAGCTGATCGATGTTTCTCTCTCATCGATGTTTCTTATTCTCTATCCCTCTCCCTTCCTCTCTGTAAAAAATCAATAAAATATATTAAAAAAAAGATATATTAAAAAAAAACAAAAAACTGGACTTTAGCATTTCAGAGTCATGGACTGATGAATAAAAAGAAATGAACCAGGTATGTGAAATAACATACAGCCTGACTAGTGTGGCTCAGTGGATTGAGCATCGTCCCATGGACCAAGAGGTCCCAGGTTCAATTCCCAGACAGGGCACATGCCCAGGTTAAGAGCTCAATCCCCAGTAGAGGGCATGCAGGAGACAGCAGACTGATGTTTCTCTCTCTTCCTCTCCCTTTCTATCAATGAATCAATAAAAATATTTAGCCGCCGCCCATGAGGAAGTAAGTGGCGGCAGGTCCCAGAGCCGGTTCAGCATGTCGACTGCCCAGAGTCCGAGGCCAGGAGCCCGGAGGAGCTGAGAAGCCATGGCCTACCACAGCTTCCTGATGGAGCCCATCAGCTGCCACGCCTGGAACAAGGACCGCACACAGATTGCCATCTGCCCCAACAACCATGAGGTGCACATCTATGAGAAGAGTAGAGCCAAGTGGGTCAAGGTGCAAGAGCTCAAGGAGCACAACGGGCAGGTGACAGGCATTGACTGGGCCCCTGAGAGTAACCGCATTGTGACCTGCGGCACAGACCGCAATGCGTATGTGTGGACACTGAAGGGCTGCACGTGGAAGCCCACCCTTGTCATTCTGCGGATCAACCGGGCTGCTCGCTGTGTGTGCTGGGCCCCCAATGAAAACAAGTTCGCTGTGGGCAGCGGCTCCTGTGTCATCTCCATCTGCTATTTCGAACAGGAAAATGACTGTGGGTGTGCAAGCACATCAAGAAGCCCATTCGCTCCACCATCCTCAGCATGGACTGGCACCCCAACAACGTGCTCCTGGCCGCAGGCTCCTGCAACTTCAAGTGCCGGATATTCTCAGCCTACATAAAGGAAGTGGAGGAGCGAACAGCACCCACCCCATGGGGCTCCAAGATGCCTTTCGGGGAGCTGATGTGCGAGTCCAGCAGTAACTGCGGATGGGTGTACGGTGTCTGCTTTTCAGCCAGTGGCAGACGCGTGGCCTGGGTCAGCCATGACAGCACGGTGTGCCTGGCTGATGCTGACAAGAAGATGGCAGTCACAACTCTGGCCTCTGAAACGCTGCCACTGCTGGCCGTGACTTTCATCACAGAAAACAGTCTGGTGGCTGCGGGCTGACTGCTTTCCGGTGCTTTTTACCTAGGACGGCGCTGCGGGGATGCTGAGCTTCGGTGGGCGGCTGGACGAGCCGAAACAAAACTCTCAGCTCGGCTTGACAGCCCTCGAGCGCTTCCAGAATCTCGACAAGAAGGCGAGCTCTGCCGAAACTGGTTTGGCTCAGTGGATAGAGCGTCGGTCTGCGGACTGAAAGGTCCCAGGTTCGATTCCAGTCAAGGGCATGAACCTTGGTTGCGGGCACATCCCCAGTAGGAGATGTGTAGGAGACAGCTGATCGATGTTTCTCTCTCATCGATGTTTCTAACTCTCTATCTCTCTCCCTTCCTCTCTGTAAAATATCAATAAAATATATTAAAATTAAAAAAAAACAATAGTAGAAAAATAAAAATATTTAACATAAACATAACATATACCAAAACATTTAACTGTTTGCCATTTTTTCAATAGCATTTTCTTTTTTTAAGCAATAAAGTATTTTTAAATTAAAGTATGGGATCTAGGTGATGGGTGCATGCATATTCATTTCTGTCTCAAATCTTTCATAATAAACTAGAGGCCTAGGGCACGAATTCATGCAGGAGTGGAGTCCGGCTGGCCAGCACCGTGATGGGGGCTGATCGGGGCTGGGGGGGGGGGGGGGGGACCGTGGGAGGTTGGCCAGTTAGCCCCGCCCCCAATTGGAGTAGGGGGGGCTGATTGGGGCTGGACCAGCCAGGGGAGAGGGGCAGCAGGCGGTTGGGGGGGGCTGATCAGGGCCCCCATAAAGCTGGTTGGCCGTCGCAGTGCATATCATAGCAACCAGTCGTTCTGGTCATTCCGCTGTTCCGGTCGCTTGGCTTTTATATATACAGGCAGTCCTCGGGTTACCTCGGACTCGACATACGTCATTTCATGGTTACGTCGCCATCTCCCATTTACAGTATTTATAAAAAAAAAAGTTCCATCATTTCAACGTATGTACATATGTGCTTTATGCTTTTTATTATTTATTTACCACAAGTAAAGGTCAGGAATTGTTATCTTTCTCTTAAATTTTTTTTTACTGTTTCACTTCATTACTACTGTGTGTGCTCCATGTGAGTGACGTAGGTGCTTATGTAGGTGGGTTCCAACTTACAGCGAAAATTGAGTTACGTCGCACTGTTCGAACGTATCTCCAACGTAACCAGAGGACTGCCTGTATAGATATTTGGGGGCAGGAGGATAAGAGAACATGGTGAGGCCTTTGTAAAATTAAAGAGTGCTTCTCACCTCTTCAGATTCAGTCAGATAAATTTCACAATGTCTTTCTTTTGTTGTTAATCATTCCCTGAGGATATTTTTCCTATTGATTTTTAAAGGTGGGGGGAGAAACATGGATGTGAGAGAGACACATCAATTGGGTGCCTCTCGCAAGCACCCTGACTAGAGCTGGGGATCGAATCTGCAACCCAGCTTCATGCACTTGACTGTTAATTGATCTAAAGACCCTTCAGTGTTCGGGCCAAAGCTCTAACCACTGACTCCTCGAGCCATGACTTGGTGTGGGTGTTTTGTTTTTGTTTTAAGGGAAGTGTGGAATCTCTATTTTTGTTAAATCAAGTAATTCTTCACTGTTGGCAATGAGTTCAATTTTTTATACTTCTTGGCCCAAAGAAAATGTTTATGCGGTCAGAATTTTCAATGGCATCACTCTTTTTTTAAAGTTTATGTTGTTCATGATTTTAAATAGCTCCACATCAGGGGTTTTCTGTGTGTTTTGTTTTAAGTATGTTTTTATTGATTTGAGAGAGAGAGGGGAAGAGAAAGGGAGAGAAAAACTGACAGGCTGCCTCCTGCACACCCCCTACTGGGGATCAAGCCTGCAACCTGTGCATGTGCCTTGACCAGGAATAGAACCAGCTACCTCTTGGTGCATGGGACAATGCTCAACCAAATGAGCCACTCTGGCGAGGGCTACATGAGGGATTTTTAACCTCAGACCACTAACATTATGGGCAATATAATTTTTGTTGGGGGTAGGGGCTGTCCCATGCATTATGGGATGTTTAAGTCAGCAGAACCAACCTGCAGTTTTAACAAACAAAATGCTTCTAGACACTGTCAAATGGCCCCTGGGAAGCAAAACTACCCCATTGAGAACCACTGCTGGCCCTAACCGGTTTGGCTCAGTGGATAGAGCGTCAGCCTGTGGAGTGAAGGGTCCCAGGTTCGATTCTGGTCAAGGGCATATACCTTGGTTGCGGGCACATCCCCAGTAGGAGGTGTGCAGGAGGCAGCTGATCGATGTTTCTCTCTCATCGACGTTTCTAGCTCTCTGTCCCTCGCCCCTCCTCTGTGGAAAATCAATAAAATTTTTTAATATATCTTTTTTTTTAATATATTTTATTGATTTTTTACAGAGAGGAAGGGAGAGGGATAGAGATTAGAAACATCGATGAGAGAGAAACATCGATCAGCTGCCTCTTGCACACTCCCCACTGGGTATGTGCCCGCAACCAAGGTACATGCCCTTGACTGGAATCGAACCCGGGACCCTTCAGTCCGCAGGCCAACGCTCTATCCACTGAGCCAAACCGGTCAGGCTAATATATCTTTATTGATTTCAGAGAGGAAGGGAAAGGAGAGGGAGAGAGAGTGTCATTGATCAGCTGCCTCCTCCATGCCTCACATTGGGGATCTAGCTGCAGCCCGTACATGTGCCCTGACCGGGAATTGAACCGTGGCCTCCTAGTTCATAGGTAGACACTCAACCACTGAGTCACCATGTCTGGGCCAGTATTATTTTTTAAGGTATTTGAAATCTACATACAGTAAAATGCACAACTCTTAAGTGTATGGTTTGGTGATTTTTAAAAAAATCCTTATCTGAGGATATTTTCCCATTTATTTTTAGAGATTGTAAGAGAGAGGGGAAGACAGAAATATCGATGTGAGAGAAACACATCAGTTGGTTGCCTCTTGCAATGGAGGTACATGCTCTTGACTGGAAGTGAACCTGGGACCCTTCAGTCTGCCCCAACGCTCTATCCACTGAGACAAATGGGCTAGGGCTGATTTGGTGATTTTAGGTAATTACATTCATCTGTTTAATTCAAACTCCTATCAAGATATAGAACATTATCACCATCCTGTGACATTTCCTTATGTTCCTTCCCATTCTCAATTATACCTGACAGCATTTAAATTCAAGACTCCATTCCTAAAATGTACTTCACAGCATTGTTAGTTTATATGATATATTAAATACATAGTAACT
>NW_005871067.1:3280813-3293040 GCF_000147115.1 Myotis lucifugus | reverse complement strand
CAAAATAATAACCTTGTTTTTGTTTATTGTTACGAATAGTCACCCAATGGTATTATTTTATTGATTTTCCAAGGAGAGTGGAAAGGGAGGGAGAAGAGACAGAGAGAAACACTGACGTGAGAAAGACACATCCATTCGTTGACTCCCGCACACACCCTGACCAGGGCCGGTTTTGAGCCTGCAACCCAGGTGCGTGCCCTTGATCAGAATCAAACCTGGGACCCTTCAGTCCACGGCTGACGAACGCTCTATCCACTGACCCACTCTGGCCAGAGCTACTTCAGAGTTTTTTAATCTCAGCATCATTGACATTATGGCCAAGATAATTCTTGGGGAGCGGGGCACTGTCCAGTGCATTGTAGGATGTTTATGTCAGTAGAACCAACCCGCAGTTTTGACAAACAAGAATGTCTCCAGACACTGTCAAATGTTCCCTGGAAAGCAAAACTACCCTATTTGAGAACCACTTCTCTAAATGTGTATTGAAGTATTAGTAATAAATTAAAAATACGTATTTGAAATGAAACCAGAGATTTTTTTTACTTCCAGAATCAGAAAATCTTTACCAAGTAGTTACTATATTCCAGCCATTCATTATAACACACACGTGTTGCACGCACATTCTCTTTCATTATCCTTGCCAAGTCTTATGAAGTAGGTTCTGTTACTATCCCCACTTCACATATGTGGAAACAGGCCTAAAGATGTTGAATTTATCTGCCCAAGATCACACACTGCAAATGCTAATTTGAATCTACGCACAATTCACAATCTCCACCAATACAAATCCCACCTTCCAGCTTGTGTCCCTACATCAGTCTGCACAAAAGGTAAAATTACAGGTTCTTAACTAAAAGGATTACAAAAAATAAATAAAAATAACAATAAACTAAGTGACTACCCAAGATAGAGACTACTTGAACTGGAATCTAATGATTACCAGGGAATCCTTTCCAAAGCATGATCTTTTCTCTCATTATTTATTAGTGGTTAAAACCCCCCACTGCAAGAATACTAAGTTAACAAGTATAAGGAAACCCACTGATGGAAAATGGAAATAGCCTTCAAGTCTAATCAATAGAAGGTTGAATAAAAAACTTACAGTATACATTCATACTGTGAAATATTGTCATTAAAAAGAATCTAGCCTGGCCTGAGTCACTCAGTTGGTTAAGCAGGTCCATTGCACTGAAAGATTCCTGGTTGATTGCCCAGCAGGCACATACCTGGGTTGCAGGTTCAATCCCCAGTTGGGACACGTATGGAAGGCAATGTATCAATGTTTCTCTCTCACATCAATGTTTCTCTCTCTCTCTCATCCTTCCTCCTCTCTCTGAGCATGTCCTCAGGTGAGGATTAAAAAATAGTAATCTAATGACACAAAAAGATGTCAAAGATATAATGAAAACTCAAATCACAATACAATGTATAGTATAGTTTGATTTTTATGGAAAAATATACAAAAGTTAACAGTGATCATGTTTAGTAAGTGTACTAGGGGAGGGAAGATCTTCACTAGTGTAAAATTATAATTAAGAGAACTTCCCTGAAATAAAAGATGACTTGAAATTATGCTGAACAGGCCCACTAAGTACATTTTGCAGTCTAATTAATATTTGAACATTCTATAAGAAGCATACATTAGCCCAGCTGTGGTGGTTCAGTCGTTGAGCATCAACCTATGAACCAGGAAGTCATGGTTCGATTCCTAGTCAGGCCATATGCCCTGACTGCGAGTTCAATCCCCAGTGTGGGGTGTGCAGAAGATAGCAAATCAATGATTTTCTCTCATCACTGATGTTTCTCTCTCTCTTTCCCTCTTCCTTCCTCTCTGAAACCAATAAAGATACATATATATTTTTTTAATATTTTATTGATTTTTTAGAGAAGGGAGTTAGAAACATCGATGAGTTTTTTTTAATATATTTTATTGATTTTTTTACAGAGAAGAAGGGAGTTAGAAACATAAAGATATATTTTTAAAATAATAAAATAAAATAAAAAGCATGAGGGCAGGGGGTTTAGTCCCCCATAATTAAATATAAGTAAATTCAGTTAATTTCTAATTCTTTAATTAGAACAATGGTTCTCAAACTTTAGCTTCAGAATAATACCCAAGCCCTGGCTGGTGTTTGCTCAGTTGGTTAGTGTCATCCCATACACCAAAAGTTTGCAGATTCAATTCCCATTCAGGGCGCATACCTAGGTTCCTAATTCTGTCCCAATTGGGGTGTGTACAAGAAGCAACCAATCAATGATCCTTTCCCTTTCCTCCTTTCTACTTCCTCAATCTTCTTCTCTCTTCCCACCCCCCAACCCCGCCCCCCATCCCCGTCATCTAAAAATAAATAAATATATCCCTCTGGTGAGGATTTTTTTTTTAAGTAAAAAAAAAAAAAATGTCCTGGGCTGGTGTGGCTCAGTTGAGTATGTCCCATTCCCTGAGAAGTGGCAGGTTCAATTCCTGGTCAGGGTTCAATCCCCAGTAGGGGCCATGCAGGAGGCAGCTGATGGATGTTTCTCTCTCTCCCTCTCCCTTTCTCCCTCTCTCAAAACAAACAAACAAACAAACAAAACATTGTTTAAAAAAAAAAAAAAGACCACCACCCATGATTGTTGGACCCCAAACCCTAAATTTCTGACTTAGATCTATAAAGGAGCCCTAGAATTTGCATTTCTATTTCTAACAAATACCCAGTTAACTGACTGTTGAGGTGAGACAATTTTTGAGATGGTATAAGGTCAGCATTGCTAGCATGAATGGTAGGGGAAAATAAGTGGCCTTCGTCTTACACTACAAAGAGAATGGGAGCTGTTGGACAGGGACCACACTTTTGTGAAATATTGCTCCAGAAATCTGGTTTACTAAAGCTAAAAGTAGGGGCTGGGGTTAAAAAAAAAAAAAAAAAAAAAAAAAAAAGCCAAAACCGAGTTCAGGTGAAAGTAATAAAGAGCTTTAACTACATTAAACTAGCTTTAAAATGCACTACAACTTTTGAGTTAATTTATCCAATCTAAATTTGCAGTAACTAGTAAAAACCTAAGCTTTTGGGTCCAAAATTCCACAAAATGTATCCAAAATATACACAGTCTATTTCATCTGTAATGTACTAGGGGCTCACACTATGGACTAGGATCTTACAAGGAAATGCTACTTAAAATCTTTCTCTTCGCCCAGCCAGCGTAGATCAGTGGTTGAACATCAACCTAGAACCAAGAGGACACAGATTTCCCCTTCAGGGCACATGCCCGAGTTGTGGGCTTCATCACCAGTGTAGGGCGTGCAGGAGGCAGCAGATCAATGTTTCTCTCATCATTGATGTTTGTATCTCTCTTTCCTTCTCCCTTCCTCTCTGAAATCAATTAAAAAATATTTTTAAAAAATAAAATTAAAACTGCAATTAAAAACACACACACACAAAAATTCTTTCCCCTGCCCTGACCAGGTAGCTCACTAGGTTAGAGCATCGTCCTGATACTGATCTCTGGTCAGGGCACACCCAAGAAGCAACCAATGAATACACAACAACAAACCGATGTTTATCTCTCTCAAATCAATGAATAAAAAAATTTTTTAATTCTTTTCCCTACCATTATATATTAGTAATGCTGATGCTATACCATCTCAAAAATCTTACCTCACCATGGTCAGTGTGGCTTGGTTGGAGCATCAGCTATCAAAGGTTGGCAGATTAAGATTCAATCCTTAGTCGGGGCAAGTACAGGAGCAGCAGATGTTTCTCTCTCACATCAATGTTCACTCTTTCTCTCTCTAAAATTAATTTTTTTAAAGAGATTCCTTTTAAAAAAAATTTTGTTTGACTTCATCAATTAACTGCAAAACTACAACTACCAGTCTAAGAAAATGTATTTGCATTTTTTTTTAATTTATTGATATTTTACAGAGAGGAAGGGAGAGAGATAGAGTTAGAAACATCGATGAGAGAGAAACATCGACCAGCTGCCTCCTGCACATCTCCCACTCCAGGTACATGCCCTTGACCACAACCGAACATGGGACCTTTCAGTCCGCAGGCCGACGCTCTATCCACTGAGCCAAACCGGTTTCGGCGTATTTGCATTTTAAAAATTAATTGCTGCCCGGACATGTGTGGTTCAGTGGTTAGTGAACGCCCTTGAATCAAAAGGTTGGGGGTTCAACCTGAGGCCCCAGTCGGAGCGTGTGCAAGAGGCAACCAATGGATGTGCCTCACATCCATGTTTCTCTCTTACTCTCTCCACTTTCCTTCCACTCTCTAGGGGGGGGGGGGGTGGAAAAAATTTTCTCGGATAAAGATTAACAAACATAGCCCAGCCAGCGCTCAGTGGTTGAGCACTGACTTATGAAACAGGAGGTCACTGTTGGATTCTAGGTCAGGGAACATGCCAAGGTTGGGGGCTCAATCCCCAGTTGGGAGTGTGCAGGCGACAGCCGATCGAGGTTTCTCTATAGGATGTTTCAATCTCTCTCTCCCTTCCTCTCTTTTAAAAAAAAGTCAATAAAAACATACAGTGGGGCCTTGACTTACTAGTGTCCCGACTAACAAGTTTTTTGAGATACCAGCTGTCTCTCAGTCGATTTTTTGCATTGAGTTGACAGAGTAATTTGAGTGAACGAGCTCCTTAACGAGATCGGTCTTGGAACGAATTAAACTCCTAAGTCAAGGCCCCACTGTATTTACAAAAAAACCCCCACACAACAGTATTTGTAAAAACACAAACCAGATAAACCCAGCAGTATTTTAGAGCCACTACACCATCCCTACATATACACTATAGCCACTATACCATTACTTACATTCAAATCAGACATACATTCTATGATTTTCCTTAGAAATAAATACATAATAGCTCAGAAATATTTCAAGCTTTAAAACTTACCTATTAATCACAGAGCTCAGATTAAATAGTAAAGTTATCCATGAAGTCAAATTTTGTAAGCCAAATTCTAATTTCCAACTGACAAATTTTTAACATTCTTACACATAAATTTATGGTGATAGGCCTGGAGGAGCATATTCCAAAGGAACAAGGTAATAGCAGTCCTTCTTAGTTCCCCATTTCATAATCTCACAGATTTTTTTTAAAGAAAGAAAAGCAGTGAGCTGTGCTGTCCAATGTAGTAGCCACTATTCAAGAATAAATAAAATGTAAAATTCAACTCCTCAGCCACAATAGCCACATTTTAATTACTCAGCAATCACATATGGTGGCCACTATGTTAGACAGCACAGAAACATAGCATTTCCATCACTGCAGAAAGTTCTATTGCACAGCACTAATACACTAAAGAAGATAGGATTATTAGCTTTAAAGATAGGAAGGAAAAATATTTTCCCATGTGAATAAATTGTTTATTGGCTTATTTGTAAGCATAAGACTTCCAAAAGAGAGGGAAATGCAGCCCTACCATTCTTCCAGAATGTCAACTTCAGAATAGACCAAGAAAATGTTAAGCAGCATCCTTTTGGAAAGTTTACTAAAAGTTGTCTATAATGCTTTATTATAGTATTCCTACCTTCCTTTAAGAAAACTTTGGATATATTAAAAACAAATTTACCAAGTGATAAACTGTTTCTCTAATGTCCAAAATATAATTAAGAGCATTTATGATTTTATGTTGAAAATGCATTATTTAACTTGAATTTTAAGGAAACTTCCATGTCTCATTAATACCCTATGAAGATTTTTGAGGCCATTTAGATGTTCAAATGTCCTCCCTAAAAGGTACTGTCATTTAATTACAATTTTCTATTCTGCCTTGACCACTCACTGAGAGAACCCAATATTAAAAGCTAAAGTTCCAAAAGAAAGCTTCCACAAATTACCATGAACATAAAATTTGAGAGTCAAAGTAAACACACACTTCTTTATGCAAACATTACTTTGTGTAAAAAAGCCTCCATCCAAGAAAGATATTTTATTAGCAAAAATCTAGCATCTAAATATGAATTAAAACAGTGCTGCATAACTGACACTGATGGAGTTCACTAGAAAGCACATAGAAAAACCAAGTAGCTGATAGTATGTCCTGTTAAGTGTAAATCCTCACCAATCATATTCTTTAAAAAAAAATACAAGGGAGCCCTAGCCACTTTGGCCTGTGGACTCAAGGGTCCTGGGCTCAATTACTCCGCGGCACAAGCCTGGGGTTGCGGGCTCCATCCCCGGTGGGGGTCGTGCAGAAGGCTGCCAATCAATGATTCTCATCATTGATGTTTCTCTCTCTCCATTCCTCTCTGAAATAAAAATGTATTTTTTAAAAAACACAAGGGAGGCACAAATTGTGCAGGCTATGGGATAAATTCCTAAGGTTTAGACTTAAAAATAGTAAAGATATATAGTATTCTAGTATTAAAATGTGTAAGTAAAACAATACAATTCCAAAACGTGGAAAACTCCCGAGTGTTGGCGGGGAAGACACATTTTATTAGACACAATAATTCAACACCGTTCCAATACTGCGGGGTGTAGGATCAATGCGGGCTCCGCCGACTGGGGAGGCGGCGGCGTGAGAAACACGAGGCTGTCCGCTCCGCGCGTGCGGGTCTTTGGAAGCCAAAGGGACGAGGTGGGGACAACTCTAGGAAGCAATTTCGCTGGGAGGGCCTTCGGGCCCAAGGAGACTTCTGGTGAGAAACGGCTCCCGCCGCCCCCCTCCCCCCCCAGGCCTGTCCTGTTCGTCCCCTTCTAACCCATTCTGCCTGGACTCCGAGTTCCCGACCCCTGGTTCCCGGGACTAGTGACCAACATGCAGCCGGGCTTGGCTAACCGTCAGCGAGGCCGGCGGCTCAAACCGCTGGCGACCCGCCGGCGGGGAGAAAACCACGGCCCGCGCCCGCCCGACACTCACCAGGCGGATGAAGCCGAAACCGCGGTCGCGGTTGATGAAGACCTCGCTGGGCTCGCCGTAGCGCTCGAAGAGCCGCTTGAAGTCCTCCTCCGTGATGTCCGTGGGCAGGTTGCCCACAAAGAGGCGGCAGCGCTGCGTGTACGTCTTCTCGCCCGGCTTGAGGAAGCTCTTGATGTCGATGGTGAAGCCCACCTCCTCCTCCGGGCGCTCCTCCGCGGGTACGGGAGCGGGGGGCGCCGGCTCCCCAGCCAGTGAGAGGGCCATGGCGGCCGCAGGCTCGCCCTCGCCCCCCGCCGATTCGAGAGCACGCAGGCGGGCCGGGTTTTTCTCAATGCGAACTTGCTTCAGATTTCCCCTTAACATCATCAGAAGGCTTCACCTCGGGCCGGGAAGCAACCTTAGAGATGTGTCTGTGGCTCCGTGCCTCCCCACGGAGACGGTACTGTGAAGGAGAAAGCCAGAGGAGGTCGCCACTCCAGCAACCAGCAGGCCTTTCCAACCCACCTAATGCCCGCGGCCGCTGCACGTTCAAAATGGCGCTGCCTCCAGCCGCAGTTGGAAGTGACGCCGACCACAAGCCCCGCCCCTACGTAATCACCGGAACGGAGGCAACGCGCCTGTGCGGTCGGCGCCAATGCACCTGCGCTAGCATAGGCCTGCGCACAGCATTACCAGGGTTCGGTTCCAGGGTTCCTGATCGAGCTGACAAATGCAGCTGCCCAAACCGCTAAAGCAGCGGTTCTCAACCTGTGGGTCGCCAACCTGTGGGTCGCGACTGTTTGGGGGTCGAAAGACCCTTTCACAAGGGTCGCCTAAGACCATCGGAAAACACATATATAATTACATATTGTTTTTGTGATTAATCACTATGCTTTAATTATGTTCAATTTGTAACAATGAAAATACATCCTGCATATCAGATATTTATATTATGATTCATAACAGTAGCAAAATTACAGTTATGAAGTGGCAACGAAAATAATTTTATGGTTGGGAGTCACCACAACATGAGGAACTGTATTAAAGGGTCATGGCATTAGGGAAGGTTGAGAACCACTGAAGCAGGGGTCCTCAAACTTTTTAAACGGGGCCAGTTCACTGTCCCTCAGACCGTTGGAGGGCTGGACTATAGTTTAAAAAAAAAACTATGAACAAATTCCTATGCACACTGCACATATCTTATTTTGAAGTAAAAAAACAAAACAGGAACAAATACAATATTTGTATTTGCATGTGGCCCACGGGCTGTAGTTTGAGGACCCCTGCAACAGGGATTCTTGGTTGTACACGTCAATGGTAAATATTGTGGACTAAAAGGGCCACATATTAAACCTGACAAGCTCATGTCAAGGGTTTCATGGCACCCTTACAAACTTAAAGACCAAAAATAACCACAAAGAATAGCCTAAAATTAAAAATTTTTAACTAAAAGCAGTTTATGGTAGGTAGTCATGTCCTAGGCTGGCAGCTCCATGACAAAGCTCAATCCTTACCTAACTGAGCCTGTCTATTGTCTTTTTGCATCTTTGTTTTTTTTTTGTAAAATTATGGTAGATTTTACTTTTTAAAAAAATACATATTTTTATTGATTTCAGAGAGGAAGGGAGAGAGAGAGAGAAACATCAATGATGAGAGAGAATCATCAATGGGCTGCCTCCTGCATGCCCCCTACTAGGGTTCAAGCCCGCAACCAGGCATGTGCCCTTGACTGGAATCGAACCCGGGACCCTTCAGTCTACAGTCTGACGCTCTATCCACTGAGCCAAACGAGCTACGGCTGTCTTTTTGCATCTTTGGAAGGTCAAAGTAATTATCCTTGTTCTGACCCCTCAAAGCACAGGCACCACTTTTCGAAAATCACAAATCCTCTCATTATTATTGAGTTAATCATTGACTGTTAACTATCCTATACCCACCTATGAAAAAGAAGTATGTGTCTTTGTTTTACTTTTGATCCAATCCCAGAAGTTGCCCTATTTTGCTTTTTCCCGCCTCTCTAACCTATCGCCAATGGATTTCATGTAACCCAAATGGATCTCCTCTTTTGATTGTAATGTATAAAATAAGATACAAAACTGCCATTCTCCAGAGCAGCGGTCACCAACTGGTGGTCCATGAAGTCCGAAAGGTTGGTGACTGCTGCTCCAGAGCATTATCTCAATCTGTTGAGATTTTGCTGCCTGGCAATTATTGACAGTTTGGCTAAGATAAACTCACAAAAATTCTCTATAGGTTTAAATGTTTCTTACGTGGCACTTCCACTGTTACATATTTTTTAAGATGCTTCAGTGGTCTCATCCCAGTCATTCCTTCATAAAGACAAAACACAGAATTCTTTACAATGTAAAGAATCCCTTCAAAAATCCCAGGTCCAAACAAACAACAGTGTGATAAGTGTTCAAAATTGTGTGATGTGTGCAGCAGTGTGTGAAAATATGATATTATTATAAATATCCAGCCCAATTTTCAGTGACAATGGGAAAATAAAAACCTGCCCATTTTATACACACCTTTGAATAACAGGATATTTCTCAGTAATTGAAACAAGTGAAAATACATTTCTGTCTATCAAGAGCAAGGTTTTTATTATATTTCCTAATGAGACACTACAATTCTATAAAATAAGTGTGCCTATGAAAGTAGTACAACCAGATCCAGAACTCCTATCAACCTACTTTGACATGGGTCCACAAATGTTTTCTGTAAAAGACCTAACTGCAAATATTTTAAGATCTGGCCGAAACCGGTTTGGCTCAGTGGATAGAGCGTCGGCCTGCGGACTGAAAGGTCCCAGGTTCGATTCCAGTCAAGGGCATGTACCTGGGTTGCGGGCACATCCCCGGTAGGAGATGTGCAGTCTCTCTCATCGATGTTTCTAACTCTCTATCTCTCTCCCTTCCTCTCTGTAAAAAATCAATAAAATATATTTAAAAAAAAAAAAAAAAGATCTGAGAGCCATACAGTGTCTACCAAACTAGTCAGTTTTGCCCAGTATTGCTCTAGGTAAATGGTAAGTATTCAATGAATGTTAATAAATGAATTCACAGCCCTGGCTGGTTTGGCTCACTGGATAGAGCGTCGGCCTGGGGACTGAAGGGTCCCAGGTTCGATTCCAGTCAAGGGCATGTACCTTGGTTGCGGGCACATCCCCAGTGGGGGGTGTGCAGGAGGCGGCTGATCGATGCTTCTCTCTCATTGATGTTTCTAACTCTCTATCCCTCTCCCTTCCTCTCTGTAAAAAATCAATAAATATATATATTAAAAAAAATGAATTCACAGTCACTCTGCAAAACAGATAATTTTTCATGAAGTTAAACATAGGATGACTTTAGAACAGAAGCCCACCTCCTATTTAGCCAAGAGAAATAAACACTTGTATTCACAAAAAAACAAACAAACAACTATATGCAAATGTTCATAGGGACTTTTGTTACAATCAGCAAAAAACTGGAAACAACTCAAATGTCCAACTGGTGAATGGATAAACAGTGGTACATTCATGTAATATAACATGCTACACAATAAAAAATAGAATAGTCTTGGCACCAACGCACCTGAGCTAACATGGGCCTGTGCACAGCAGTACCAGTTTCCCATTCCAGGGTTCCTTGTAGGTCCCACAAATACAGTTGCCCAAACCCCTACCATAGCAGGGATTGTGGTTGTATAGGGATTCTTGGTTGCTCAGACCTTGCAACTTGGACATGTCCCCTCTCTCCTTCATCAAAAATCCCAGCTCCAAAAAGCACATGACAGCATAAACTCCATCTCTCCCCCTCTCCTTTACCCCCTTCTTTCTGACCCCTCTTTAAATTTATAACCACAAATATCTGGTAGGCCCCTAGTTATTTCTCTCACCTAATTTCCTATTTAACAATTTCACACATTTTCTTTCTCTTCAAACCAACACTCCTCCCCACCTCACTCATAGCTGATATTGTCAACTTTTACTAATTTCATTGAAGAAAAAGACAAAATTGCTTCCTTCTATCAACACCAAATCTACCAACTCAACTCCATATGTAGCCTTATATATTGCCTTCCCTCCTGTTACATTAATTGCCACTGATCTTCTCTAATGACAACCCACTAGATAGCATCCTCTTTCCAAGTACTTTGCTTTTATCTATCACCTCTCCCAGTGATCAGTTATTTGATCAATACTGAACTACTCTCATCTGCAAACTGCTGATAAAACTTTTATCTCAAAAAGGTGGGGGGGGGGGACCTTCCTAGACCACATACATGTACTTTAGCTACCATTTCTTTACAAAAGAAAAGAGTTATCAATATTTTCTGTCTCAAATTGCTCATCTCTTGATTTCTCCTTAAGCCCCACTAATTAGATATCCATCCCCATATTCCATTCCTTTGAAACCTCTCTCATTACAGTGGGCAACAGCCTCCACTTTATCAGATACAACAGTCAAACCTCAGATCATTCAACAGCATTTTACATGGTAGATCTGTGCCTGAGTTTCATCATGTATAATATGGGAATAATACCTACTTTGTAAACTTATTGTGCATGTTGAATGAGCTCATTAGTCTTTGGAAAATATTCTGGCACCATAAAATTATTATTATTGATCATTTTCCTTCTACCTTATTTTTTAAAATACATTTTTATTGATTTCAGAGAGGAAGGGAAAGGGATAGAAACATCAATGATAAATCATTGATTAGCTGCCTCCTGCATGCCCCACACTGGGGATGGAGCCCACAAACCAGGATGTGCCCTGACCAGGAATCTAAACATAACCTCCTGGTTCATAGGCCAATGCTCAATCACTGAGCAATGCCAGCTGGGCTGAATAGCTCATTACAATTTTTTTTTTAATTTTACTGACTTTTAGATAAAGGAAGTGGGGAGGGAGAGATTGATTTGTTGTTCCAATCATTTATGCATTAATTGGTTAATTCTTATATGTGCCCTGACTAGAGATTGAACCCACAACCTTGGTGTATTGGAATGATGTTCTAACTAACTGAGCTACCTGGTCAGCCCAACCCCCCCTCATTTAAATGTGCCTAATAATTTATTTAAAGTTGCAATAAGACCCATGAGGTAGGGACGACCCCAGTCAGGTCGAAACGGCCCCGGTGTGGTAGGGACAACCCCAGTCAGCTTGAAACAGCCCCGGTGTGGTAGGGACAACCCCGGTGAGGTTGAAACGGCCCCCGTGAGGTAGGGACGACCCTGGTCAGGTCGAAACGGCCCCGGTGTGGTAGGGACAACCCCGGTCAGGTTGAAACGGCCCCCGTGAGGTAGGGACGACCCCGGTGAGGTTGAAACAGCCCCCGTGAGGTAGGGACGACCCCAGTCAGGTCGAAACGGCCCCGGTGTGGTAGGGACGACCCCGGTGAGGTTGAA
>NW_005871067.1:3277734-3280403 GCF_000147115.1 Myotis lucifugus | reverse complement strand
CTTTTCCCCCACCTTTCCCTTCAACCCCCTTCACCTCGCCCAAAAGCTTAGGTATGAACGAAGAGTGTACTGGTATCCCTCCGGCCTATCACATTGTTCATTCCGCGGATCCTGCCATTAATATCCGAAAGGAAAGGGCAACCAGTATATGGCCAAAAGGAAAACATGCACATGGCAGTTAAGGATTAAAGTAAAAGTTCTTAGGAGTTCCACAAACATAATAATAAATAATAAGTCTTTCTTCAGTTTTATCTGCCTTGTAATGCCCTACTTCATTGTTTTGATGCTGAAACTTAAATGCCCACTTCCCTTCAACACAGCTTTTCTCCCGTCATACCCTAGTAGAACTGACTCTGCCTCCTCTACGTCTATCCAAGTTATAATTATTTAGATGTTAGTGGTAAGGAGAAGCTAAGCTCCTATAGTAAGAAATGAAATAGAAAAGAGCCCGATGACGCCCTTGGTAACAGAATTCAGTTCGACAATGGGAAGGGATCTAATGAGGGCTTCAAAGGTGACTCATGAACAAGGTTTGGGAAATGGGAAGGATAAGCCAATAATAGAGAAAGGAAAGTTAGAGAGAATCTGTTGTAAGAGAAAGGCAGTTTATGAGTCAGCGTAATGAGGTTGACGGCATGATAATCAGATGGAGCTCTCGAGCCGGGACCTTTTGGGGGGGGGGGGGGGGGGTAGGGGCCGGGGGAATGTCAAGGGGGGGAAAAAAGGAGACATATGTAATACTCTTTGTAATACTTTAAGAAATAAAAATTATCAAAATATTAAAAAAAAATAAAGTTGCAATAAGAAACTCATTACATGTTTACACAAGTCACATCATTTCTATGAAAGGGAACTATAGCAAAACATAATTTAGTGAGAAGACTAGCATTGCCTCACATTCCCGCAAATGTGTTAAAAAAAAAAAAAGCAGCCTCATATACATATGTAGTTTGAAAAGGGAGGATTAGTCTAAACTTTTCAGATAATTGTGGACAGTATTCTTGGTTGGTCACCAAAATTCAACAAGTGGTAGTTTCTTAAAGATTAGTTAGCCAGAACTGGTTTGGCTCAGTGGATAGAGCGTCGGCCTGTGGACTCAAGGGTCCCGGGTTCGATTCCGGTCAAGGGCATGTACCTTGGTTGCAGGCACATCCCCAGTGGGGGGCGTGCAGGAGGCAGCTGATCGGTGTTTCTCTCTCATCGATGTTTCTAACTTTCTATCCCTCTCCTTTCCTCTCTGTAGAAAATCAATAAAACATATTAAAAAAAAAGAAAGAAAAAGATTAGTGTACCCTTGCTGGTTTGGTTCAGTGGATAGAGCGTCGGTTTGCGGACTGAAAGGTTCCAGGTTCAATTCCGGTAGAGGGCACATGCCCAGGTTGTGGGCTTGATCCCCAGTGTAGGGCGTGCAGGAGGCTGCCAATCAATGATTCTATATCATCATTGATGTTTCTATCTCTCCCTCTCCCTTCCTCTCTGAAATCAATAAAAATAATTTTTTAAGAAACAAGATTAGTTGCAATGTGGATTTTGAAACCATATCAATGTACTTTTCATGCTGTTACATTAAAATCCATTGGTCTTCACTTTGAATGATTCTTTTACCCATGTATGATTTTGTAACATCATACACTAGTCATTTGAAAAATATTGGTTCACCCCTTTTTTTTTTTAATCTTTTTGGTCTTCCGCCCCCCCCCCCCCCGCCCAGCTCCCCGCTGCCGCCACACAGAGATCGCTGGCTGGCTCCTCCCTGGCCCAAGCCTAAAGCCTCTGGCCAAGGCTTTAGGCCTGGGCCCGGGCACCCCCAGCGCCCCCCCGCCGCCACGGAAGATCGCTGGCTGGCTCCTCCCCGGCCCAAGCAAAAAGCCTCTGGCCAAGGCATTAGGCCTGGACTGGGGACCCCCAGCTCCCACCTCAGCTGATCGCTGGCTGGCTCTGCCCTGGTTCCCCACCTCCACCACCATCAACCATAGTTGGCTCAATGATCGCTGGCTGGCTCCTCCCTTACTCAGGCCTAAAGCCTCAGTCTGTGGCTTGGAGCCCACATATGCAAATTAGCCGCCATCTTGGTTGTCAATTAATTTGCATATACTCACTGATTAGCCAATGAAAAGGGTAGCGGTCGTACGCTAATTACCATGTTTCTCTTTTATTAGTGTAGATTACTAGTATTTTTTTTAATTTTTTTTTTATTGCTTAAAGTATTACAAAGGGTATTACATATGTGTCCTTTTTTCCCCCACCCTTGACAATTCCCTGGCTTCCCCTACCCCCCAGTGTCTTATATCCATTGGTTATGGTCATATTCATGCATACAAGTCCTTCGGTTGATCTCTTACCCCCCTCCGTCCTGCCCCCCAACCCTCCCCTGCCTTCCCACTGCAGTTTGACAATCTGTGTGAGGCAGCTCTGCCCCTGTATCTATTATTGTTCAAAAGTTTATAATGGCCTCTATTATCCATTAATGAGTGAGATCATGTGGTATTTTTCCTACATTGACTGGCTTATTTCACTTAGCATAATGCTCTCCAGCTCCATCCATGCCGTTGCAATTGGTATGAGTTCCTTTCTTTTTTTTACAGAAGCATAGTATTCCATCGTGTAGATGTACCACAGTTTTCTAATCCACTCATCTGCTGATGGGCACTTAGGCTGTTTCCAGATCT
>NW_005871067.1:3268814-3275538 GCF_000147115.1 Myotis lucifugus | reverse complement strand
TATCACGTTTATTGATTTCCGTATATTGTACCATTCTTGCATCCCTGGGATAAATCCTACTTGGTCATGGTGTATGATCTTTCTGATGTACTGCTGGATCCGATTTGCTAAGATTTTGTTGAGGATTTTGGCATCTATGTTCATGAGGGATATTGGCCTGTAATTCTCTTTCATTGTGTTGTCTTTACCTGGTTTTGGTATTAGGGTAATGCTGGCTTCATAGAATGAGCTTGGAAGTGTTCCTTCCTCTTGAATTTTTTGTAGTAGTCTGAGGAGGGTAGGTTTTAGTTCTTCCTTGAATGTTTGGTAAAACTCCCCTGTGAAGCCGTCTGGTCCTGGGCTTTTGTTTGCTGGAAGCTTTTTGATGACTGCTTCAATTTCTTCCATAGTTATTGGCCTATTGAGATTTTTAGATTCTTCCTGATTGAGTTTTGGAATGTTGTATTTTTCTAGGAATTTGTCCATTTCCTCCAGGTTGTCTATAAGACCTGAAGTAATATAGCACTATTCTTTCTACCAAACTTGACTGAGCTCTTTATTTCAACCTCTTATTGTACATGTAAAGTGGCTAATAGCAACTCTTACTAGCTTCCAGCACTGAGCAGAGGTGAGCCAGGGGATCAAAGAAAAAAAAATGTCTCAATGTAAGCATTTTAAAGATGTAATATTTGAAATTGTGAGGTTTATGAAAAAAATTTCACTTGTTCTCAATGAGAAGAACAATAAATTGCCATTTCTTGAGGACTGTTACTTTGAATTGTCCTTTCTCATTTTTCCTAATGCCTTTACTCAGTGAAATTAAAAGGATGGGAAACAAACACTGAGTATAGTTCACATCATTAGTGACCAATCCCATAGCAGGAGAGTGGAGGAGAGAAAATAGGACTTGCCTTTCTCATTCTGTGTACTGCCTTCCTTCTTTATAGCGAGTACATTCTAATTTTACAATGTAAAGAAAAGATCTAGTTAAGAAAAAAACAAACACCTAAGTTATTCCCCTGCCAAGAAATATTTACTTTTATCATCTCCTGAATTTACAGTTGGTTTTTCCCCTCAACATTTCATTATCAAAAACTTCAGACATACCAAAAGTTGAAATTTACAGTGAACACCGATAAACCAAGCACCTAAATTTTGAATTTTTCACATTTAACTCATTACTATATGAAGGGTTTATGGTGCCTGATAGATATGCTGAAGAAATGCAAGAATTTGAGGATCTAATTTTTTTTTTTTTTTTAATAATAATTTATTTATGTACGCTCAACCACTTCATTACTTGGTTGACGTCATTACTTTTCTCAGACACTCAACAGTCTATTCTATATAATAAAAGGCTAATATGCAAATAGACCAAACTGTGGAACAACTGAACAACCGGTCACTGTGATATGTGCTGACACATGCATGTGGAAAATGGCAGGCATTGGCAGCAGTCGGGCAGAGTACAGAACATGGTGGGTGTTGGCCACAGCGGGATGGTAGAGGTGAGCAGGGGCGCCAGACCAATGCGGGGTACTGGTCGCTGTCATTGAGGCGAGCCTCTGTGGTTACTGAAAATTCTTTGCTCCTGCATGCCACAATCCCGCCCAGCAGTTGCACCTGCTGCTGGTGCCGGTGCTGCTCGCACCCGCAGCTGGCACTAGAGCTGCTGTTCACACCCACTTCCAGCACCCAGCGAGAGTCCCGATTGCTCAGTGCCATCAGCAGGTACAAGTGGCAGCTCCTGGCCCTGATCGCCCATGAGGGCTTCTCCACACCCCCCCCCCCACTCCTAAGGGGCGATCGGGGCAGCAGCCACGGCTTGCACCCACTGACAGCGCCAGCCCTGCTTGCACCTGCTGCTGGTGCCGGCCCCAAACGCTCCACACTGTCAGCGGGTGCCAGCACCTTCAGTGGGTGGGAGCAGTGGCAGTGGAAGCGGGACTGCCGGCAGACAGGGGACCGGGGGACGCGGTGGAAGGGGCCAGGCAGGGGCATGGAGGATGGGCCGAGACCTGCCCATGTGCCCACTACAGCCTGCGGCCCACAGTTCCTTTTAAAGTGCATGAATTTGTGCACTGGACCCTTAGTCTAATATAATCATGTAACAAATGTGTCATTCAATTAACTCTAAGCTATAATGAAATAACCAGGCCATTAACCTTTTGCAAAGGAACTTCAGAACAACCTGCTATATTTTCTAGAATATCCTCATAGGCCTCTGAGAGCAAACTGGATTTTTGGAAATATCCCAAAGGCTCATTCAGATCCAAGTCTAAGAGATTGAAATGATCACTGAAAAAAAAACAAACAAACAAACAAACAAAAAAACAAGCAAAAAAAAGGGTTATAAATTAATGAGAATGATTTCCCTGGAAGATCCAACACAGGACTCACTTATAGTCAAATACTCTGAGTGTCAGCCCCACCAACAAGAACGTACCTTGTTCTGCTCATATGTCATTTTGTTTCCTAGGAAAAACCTTGAGAGAAGCTGAAGTATACATAACAATTTAGCCCAGCTGGCATGGCTCAGTTGTTGAGCGTCAACCTATGAACCAGGAGGTCACGGTTCGATTCCTGGTCAGGGCATATGCATGGGCCGTGGGCTCTATCCCCAGTGTGGGGTGTGCAGGAGGAAGCCGATGAATGATTCTCTCTCATCCTTGATGTTTCTATTTCTCTCTCCCTCTTCCTTCCTCTCTGAAATCAATAAAAATATATACTTTTAAAAAAGAATTTAATATCTGATAAAAATTGGTATCAAAAATAGAGAATTACTAAATATACAGTGATGGGAACATTGATTGACCATCTGGGAAAATGAGATCCTTGCTTTTTATGAGTACTTCTCAGATTTCAAGCAGAAAATCTTCAGAGGAAAAAAATGCCACATTACCTAAAGGTTAACTTAATATATTTTTATTTTCATATTTCTTATATGTATACCAACATAAAAATAGGAACTTTATGCTTATAGTTCTCACAAAACAATAAAAGCTAAAATATTTACAAATTAAAAACCCAAAAAATGCAAATTAACCACCTTAAACATTTATTTAACAAATAATGCTATTTTCCTAAAATAAAAGGATGTTTTACACAAAAGAAATAAATCACAAGTATTTGGTTTAATAGCAAAAATCTGTAGTTTCATACCCGACTCTATTTTTAGACTGCTGCTGAATGTTTTTACTTTAATAATAATGATGAGAACACTTGTTCACATAAGTATCTTGTTCAAACTGGTATTGATAAAGTTAAGCCTTTTTCTACCTCTTTCTGTGCTTTCTACTTAGAATAGAAAATTAACCAAACCTATCAAATGCCATTTTAGAAACGTGTGGATAGATTGAAAAAATTAACAATTGCGTTTACTGAAACCTGCATTAATTCCTATTGAATCAAAATACCTTTAGAATTTGGAAAACAAACATTCTTTACTATTTCTTTGCCATTATGCTTATTGCAAATGGACTATTGAGTTACTCTCTGTAGGAGCCTTAGAACTGTGAAGTACAGATCTCCTGTGAGTGAACATAAGATCCTATCAGGTATATCATGTGTACAGCAACAGCACACTCTCATTGGTCTCATTCTCATGTTCTCTGTGTTCTACAGTTTCAATAGTTTTGTTTTTTTTCACATCAGATTTTAATTTTGAATACTTAAAACTATTGGTGATGTGGTTGTCACTTTCTTCGTGTTTACTAAGAATGTGTGATAAGTGCTGCCAATCTTTGCACCCATTCTCATTCTTCAATTGATTTTTTCCTCCCTCAAAGAGTTTGCAAAATAGACAAAACACAGAATCTTTTGAGGTTGAATAAAGCAACCAGGATCTAGGGGTTTTTTCACCATTTGGAAGAATTCGTGTATAATAAGATTCTGAAAACTTCCTCCCTGTATTGTCTTTTGGAAAGTTAAAATTTCTTACTTGAGGGGGATCATTTTCTATAAGAAAGTTCCGTTGTTTAATATTTAAAAATCGGGGCCATGTGCCTGGATCTGCAGAAAGCACAACTGCTTGAGTGGAGTCTTCAGATTTTTTATCTTCCAGTTGCTCTTGAAATGTATTATCTATGATGGACACAGAAGCAGGTAAATTCATATCCTGTTTGGTTAGTGATGCATCTATCTTGCACTCTGCTGATACCTGTGGCTCTGAAGTCTTTTCCTTTTTTCTTGGTATTCCCTCTATTTTTTCCAAAAGTGTATTCAATGATCCATATAATTTCCTTTCATTTTCTTCTCTAATAGCACTTCTTTTTCTGTTTTCTGATATGGATATTTTCTTTGATTTTGCTTCCAACATCTAAGGAGAAACAGATTATATTTTTATCTTAGAATTAGTAACACTAAAAAAAAATAATGTATATACAAATACCCAGTAAGCAACCAAAAGATGTTCATCATTAGTCATTGAAGAAGAAATACAAATAAAAACCACCACATTCTACTTCACGCCAACTAGGATGATTACAATGAAAAGACAGGTGCTGGCAAGATGTTGAAAAACTGGAATCTTCCTATAGTGATGGAGGGAATGTAAAATGGTGTATCTGCTTGGAAAAACAGTCTGGAAATTACTCAAAATTAGAGTTATCATATAACCCAGCAATGCCAGAAAGAAAATATATGCCCACACAAAGACTTACACAAAATGTTCATAGCAATATTATTCATAATAGCCAAAAAGTAGAAATAATTCAAATGTCCATTACTGATGGATAAATTAAAATGTGGTATTATCCATACAATGGAACATTATCCTATATAATAAAAGGCTAATATGCAAATTGTCCCCTTCACCGGGAGTTTGACTGGGAATTCGACCAGGGGGTGGGGCCGGCCAGTCAACCTCCAGGCCAGCCCAGCCCAAATGGGGCCGATTGGGGCCAGCCGGATCCCACCCATGCATGAATTTGTGCACCGGGCCTCTAGTTTGACAATAAAAAGTGAAGCCAAGATACGTACTACAACATGGCTGAACCTTGAAAACAGATGATAAGTATGTGAAAGCCAGTCACAAAGTACCACATATTGTATGATTCCATTTAATAAAAAGACACATTACCTACTTTGGAGTCAATAAAATAAAAATGCAAAATAAAGAAGAAAAAGAACAAAGATGTATACAATGGGAATTGAAGGCTTGATAGCTATAATAGTTTTATATATGTCATAACTTGAACAATTTATACAATGGAGCTTAAGAAATCAAGAGTTGGTGTGTTCTCCCTCCCCAGAGCAGGCCCAAACCTGCCCCTTCTGTCTCTTATTTCCCCACAGGCATGTATCTCCTAAACTCTAAGAAATCCAATGAGACTGACAACAAGAGGAGCAATGGGAAGTGGCAGTTTGTCCTGGGCTAAACCCTTAAACCTGTCCCCAAGGCTCCCTTTTCCCTGACTTTTCGAGTGAGCTGACAATAGCCCCACCTTGGCTCACTTCTCTTTTTTTTCATATAGAATATACGTATTTGTTCCAACATCATTAATTGGAAAGAGTACTTATTCTTTGTTACCTTCTGCCTTTATCAAAAGTCTGGAAAAGAAAACCTGCACTCTTTTCTCTTTCCTTGACCTGTACTGTACTTTCTTTACCCTAAGCTTTGAAATAGGGTAGTTTCACCCAACTTTCTTCTTTTTTCAATTTTTTTCTTGTTATTTTTCTTTTTATAACCTTACTGTGTTTTAAAATCAATTTATCACTCTAACTGGTTTTTCTCAGTGGATAGAGCAACGGCCTGCAGACTAAAGGGTCCCAGGTTCGATTCCGGTGAAGGGCACATGCTCTGGTGGCAAGCTCGATCCCCAGTGCGGGAGCGTGCGGGAGGCAGCCAATCAATGATTCTCTCTTATCACTGACATTTCTCCCTCTCCCTTCCTCTCTGAAATAAAAAATATATATGTAAAAAAATCAGTTTCTCAATTAAACATCCTACTGGGCTTTTTTAAAAAAAATATTTTTTTGATTTTCTTTTTACAGGAAGGGAAACAGATAGAGAGTTAGAAACATCGATGAGAGAGAAACATCAATCAGTTGCTTCCTGTACACCCCTTACTGGGAATGTGCCCGCAACCAAGGTACATGTCCTTGACGGAAATTGAACCTGGGACCCTTCAGTCCACAGGCTGATGCTCTATCCACTGAGCAAACCGGTAAGGGCTGGACTTTTAAAAAAATCTTCACCCAAGGAGTGAGGATATTTTTTCCATTGCTTTTAGACAGAGTGAAAGGAAGGGAGGAGAGAGAGAGAGAGAGAGAGAGAGAGAGAGAGAGAGGGAGAAAGAAAGAAACATTCATATGACATCTATTGATTGCCTCCCACAAGCACTCCAGAGGGTGTTGGGGGGAGGGGGGGGAAGGTGGGGATTGGACCTACAATCCTCCCATGTGCAGGCTGACACTAACCACTGAACTGGGTGGCCTGGGCTCTCCTAGTTCTTTCATATGAGGGTTGTTTCTTTGTCTCCTCATTTCGTAGTCTGTTTGTGTTTGTGACTATGTTTTAGGTAGATCCTCTACACCTCTCAATCTCTAGTGCAGGACAGTGTTAAAGGCTGTTTCTGACTAATTGGATCAGGCAAAGACTCAAAGCCTCCAAAGACTGCCTCTGTCTACAGACTAATAGGATTCTGACTTGAAATGTCCCCAGTTAATTGTCCTCAGGTGTGGGGAGAGTTTTTTCAAAAGGGTGGGGCAGTTGCTTCTCCCTGGAGGCTAATTGTTACTTTAA
>NW_005871067.1:3266835-3268714 GCF_000147115.1 Myotis lucifugus | reverse complement strand
TATATATCTTTTTATGTTTTTTACAAAGAAGAAGGGAGAGGGAGAGTTAGAAACATCGATGAGAGAGAAACATCGATCAGCTGCCTCCTGCACACCCCCTACTGGGGATGTGCCCATACCAAAGTACATGCCCTTGACTGGAATCTAACCTGGTACCCTTCAGTCCCCAGGCCAACGCTCTATCCACTGAGCCAAAGCAGTTTGGGCTAATTGTTACTTTTAATCTCTTAAGAGGCCTCAGGGCAAGGTATTTTTAAATAGGGTATGTCGACTGTCTTCCCCTCTAGGCAAGGCAAGTGTCTGTGTGGGAAAAATGTCTTTCACTGTGTGAGGGAATGACTCAGCCCAGGAAACCTGGGGTGTCTGCCTTCTGAGTTCTATCCCCCGAATCCCCAGTCCAAGGTTCTGCTCTCACTTCTCCAGTCCATTTCACCCTCCCTCTGCCAGAGGACAAGGTTGGTGGCTCCACTGGGAATTTTTGTGGGTTGGCCCTTTACGAGGGTGCCCAAACTTTCAGTTGCCACTCCCTGGCAGACAGCACCCCACTGCTCTTCAGTTAGATGTTATGTGGATACCCTCCTCAGTTTGGTGCTCTCTGCTGGGGAGCCCAGCCTCGGGATTAGATCCCAGAGTTCTCAGTGCCTCCCCCTTTCCCCCCATCCCCACCTGAGATCTCTCTCCAGGACTTCAGTTGCTGTATCTGGGTGCCCGGCTAACCCTTTCATGCCTCTGCCCCTCCTACGAATCTTTATGCGGTCTCCACCTTAGGTCCATGGCTATCAGGGTTCTCTCATGTGAGTTTTCCCTCACTTCTTTACTATAACATTTCTAGAGGACAAAGCAGCCCCCTCTCAGCCTCTCTTTTTTTGTTTTATAATTTTTTAAAAAATATTTTTTATTGATTTCAGAGAGGGAGGGCGAGAGAGATAAAAACATCAATGATGAGAGAGAATCACGGATTGGCTGCCTCCTGCAGGCCCCACACTGAGGATCAAGCCTGTAACCCAGGCATGTGCCCGGAGCAGGAATCGATCCTGGGACCCTTCAGTCCACAGGCCAATGCTCTATACACTAGGGCGTGGTTGGTAAACCGCAGCTCACAAGCCACATGCGGCTCTTTGGCCCCTTCAGTGTAGCTCTTCCACAAAATACCACGTGCAGGCGCGCATGTACAGTGTGATTGAAACTTCGTGTCCCATGCACAGAAGTCGGTATTTTGTGGAAGAGCCAGTATTTTGTGGAAGAGCCACACTCAAGGGGCCAAAGAGCTGCATGTGGCTCGCGAGCTGCGGTTTGCCGAGCCTCAGTTTACTGACCACTGCACTAGGGCAAACCGGCTAGGGCAGCTTTATTAATTTTTAATGGTGGTTTTTGGTTAAGTATCTTATAATTATTACAACAATGTAGCCCATGTTCCCACTGGTGTGTAATTTTGACTAAGCCCTGAAGGGACATGCACATCATTTGTGTGCATCTCTCTCAGGTATGGACCCCAAGCATCTGGCTGCGGAGCTGGACTTAGGAGGTGTCTTCCTAGAGGACTTCATCTCCCTTCACGTCATGTTTGTCCACTGGGACCTGGATGCAAATCTGCTCCTTGAACACTAAGGCCATGTTGTAGGGCTTCGCCTGCTGGTGCTGTTCACAGCGCCTCAGGGAGGCGTCATAGTAGCCCTGGCCTGCCCCAGCCGGTTGCCTTGCTCATGGAACCCGAGACCTGGCATGAAGATGAGGTCCAGGTCGCCTGTTGACAAGGACTCCTCCCGAACCTCATCCTCACCGGGCTGATGAATATTCTAGGATGTTTTGGGAAGTGAAGCAATTTCCTCGGGTGATGCTAACTTCACCATGTCCATGTGATTGCTCTGGAACTGGTCCG
>NW_005871067.1:3255361-3266735 GCF_000147115.1 Myotis lucifugus | reverse complement strand
TTTGCCGAAGGTGGAAAATGTCCTTGATGATCCCCCTCTGTCTTGATTTCATCTAGCATGCTCACGAAGATGGAAATTCTCTTGGACTTCTGATACTGACTGTGGGAAATCCCCTGCTTCCGTCTCAGCACCTGCATTAGCCCCACGGAGGCGTTTTCGTCCGCACAGGCCTCCATGGGAACAGGGCATCACCCCTCCACCCTCTCACTGTCATCCTCACAGCCGGGAGCCCTCCCTCAGGGACCTGAGCATTCAAGCCAGGCTGTTTCCTCTTGCTTCTTCAGTCCTAAGCCCTTTGTTATTTCACTGTCCCCAGTTTTTTTTTCTAAATATATTTATGTTGATTTGAGAGAGGAAGGGAGAGTGAGAGGCAGAAACATCAATGATGAGAGAGAATCATTGATTGGCTGCCTCCTTCACGCCCCCCCCCCCCCCGCCCCAAACCCCGCACTGAGGATCGAGCCCCTAACGCAGGCATGTGCCTGACCAGGAATCGATCCATGATCACTTGATCCAGAGGTTGGCACTAATAGGCCACACTGGCCAGGCCAATATCCCCAGCTTTAATAAACATATTCGCTCAAAAAACAAGCCCTGGCCAGTGTGGCTTAGTTGGTTGGGCAACATCCCATGTACCATAAGGTTTCCAGTTCAATTCCAGGTCAGGTCACAAGCCAGGGTTGTGGTCTCAACACCCCTTCCCTAATAGATGTTTTGCTCTCACATCAATATTTCTCTCTCCCTCTCTCTTACTCTTTCTCTAAAAATTAATTTAAAAATCTTTTTAAAAAGTTGAAACAAAAAAACAGGAAGAGCTTTGTTCTCATATAATCCTGAAAGCAATGTGACAGCACTAAAGTAAAAAAAGCAGAAGTGCATCATGATCAAATCTGTACTTTAGAGAGATCACTGTGATTATAATATGGATTTGCAACTGTAAGGCACGCCAAGCATAAAGAGACAGAAAGCTGTGGTAATGCTGGCAAGAGGATGGAGGCTATGTCTAGGATGATAGGTG
This sequence comes from Myotis lucifugus, assembly GCF_000147115.1. Classification (NCBI taxonomy): domain Eukaryota; kingdom Metazoa; phylum Chordata; class Mammalia; order Chiroptera; family Vespertilionidae; genus Myotis; species Myotis lucifugus. The sequence continues at coordinate 3,265,717 of NW_005871067.1, read as the reverse complement.
TAGAGGTAGGATAGAGTGGAGAGAGATTTAGAAAGCAAAATCTGTATTAGTTGGTAACTGAGTGAATCTGGAGACTGAGAAGAGGGAGGTGTAGAGAATGGACCTAAGATGGGTTAGTAACATGACCCCATGACATGGTTTCAAAGAACTTCTGGCCAGAGAGGATCAGGAATGTGTAATATTTGTCATAAATAATGACTCCCTCTCTGCTCAGGTGTCTGACTAGATTATGGGATAATTTACTAACAAGGGAAACAAACAAACAAAAAAAAAACAGTTTGGAGTTTCAGTTTTCGATAGAGTTTGAGATATATAAAACAGTCAAATGGAGATTACAGGTGGTCTGAAACTAAAGAATTATGATCTTCAGATATTTTGGAAGTCACCAAAATATATACTAATTAAAACTATGGGAGTGGAGAAGGCTATACTAAAATAGCACATAGAAAAATAAACAGCCCAGCAGGCATGGCTTAGTGGTTGAGCGTCCACCTATGAACCAGAAAGTCAGGTTTTGATTCTTGGTCAGGGTACATGCCTGGGTTGCAAGTTTAGTTCCCATTGGGAGGCGTGCAGAAGGCAGCTGATCAATGATTCTCTCTCACCATTGATGTTTTTCTCTCTCTCTCCCTCCCTTTCCCTTCCTTGCTGAAATCAGTAAAAATATATTTTTATTTTTTTAAAATATATTTTATTGATTTTTTACAGAGAGGAAGAGAGAGAGAGAGAGAGTTAGAAACATCGATGGGAGAGAAACAGCTGCCTCCTGCACATCTCCCACTGGGGATGTGCCCGCAACCAAGGTACATGCCCTTGACTGGAATCGAACCTGGGACCCTTCAGTCTGCAGGCCGTCGCTCTATCCACTGAGCCAAACCGGTCAGGGCAGTAAAAATATATTTTTAAAAAGAATGAAACAGAGGGAGAAACCAAGATGGCGGCATAGGTTAACTCGGGAGTTTGCTGCCTCGAACAACCACTTCAAAAATACAACTAAAAGACGAACGGACATCATCCAGAACCACAGGAAGGCTGGCTGAGGGGAAGTTCTACAACTAGGAGGAAAGAGAATAGCATACCGAGACTCAGAGGAGACGCAGTGCTGAAGTGAAATACTAAGGTGCCGAGTGCATGCGGAGTGGGCTGGCGGCTGAGGGCGCGGTTGTTGTTTTCAATCGGGAGGGAGTCTCAGACTCTGAGCTCCAGAGCCGGGCGAGTCTCTAGGGACCCAGACTCAAACGGGAGAATCGGGACTGTCTGGCTTCAGTCGGAACTTGAAAGCAGCTTTCTCTCCGAGGTTTGCAGTGGTTGCTGGGACTCTGAGAGGCAGAGCCCCTGGGGACGGAACTGAGAGCAGCCATAACTGCTCGCTCCACCCCGCCCTGTAGATCCCCAGGGACCCGACCCACCCAAGCCCTGCACAGAGGCATTTGCCGGAGAGCCTCAGGCAAACGCTAGATTAGCACTGCCCTAGAGATCCAGCACAGAAGTTCTCCCACTGCAGACACAGCTGATTCTCATAGCCAGTTAGCCTGAAGGTCAAATCACCCCCAGTATTGCCGATAACAATCAAGGCTTAAGTACAACAAGACTGCCCACAAAGACCACAAGGGGGTGCACCAAGAAAGCATAAAAAATGCGGAGACAAAGAAACATGACAGAAACGGAGGTTATAGAGCTCAAAACCGCACTTTTAAGGTCTTTTAATAATTTTCTAGAAACTGCCGATAAACTTAATGAGATCTACAAGAAATCTAATGAGACCCTCGATGTTGTGATAAAGAACCAACTAGAAATTAAGCATGCACTGACTGAAATAAAGGATATTATACAGACACCCAACAGCAGACCAGAGGAGCGCAAGAATCATGTCAAAGATTTGAAATACGAAGAAGCAAAAACACCCAACCGGAAAAGCAAAATGAAAAAAGAATCCAAAAATACAAAGATAGTGTAAGGAGCCTCTGGGACAGCTTTAAGCGTACCAACATCCGAATTATAGGGGTGCCAGAAGAAGAGAGAGAGCAAGATATTGAAAACCTGTTTGAAGAAATAATGACAGAAAACTTCCCCCACCTGGTGAAAGAAATGGACTTACAGGTCCAAGAAGCGCCGAGAACCCCAAACAAAAGGAATCCAAAGAGGACCACACCAAGACACATCATAATAAAAATGCCAAGAGCAGCCAAAACCGGTTTGGCTCAGTGGATAGAGCGTCGGCCTGCGGACTGAAAGGACCCAGGTTCGATTCCAGTCAAGGGCATGTACCTGGGTTGCGGGCACATCCCCAGTGGGAGATGTGCAGGAGGCAGCTGTTTCTCTCCCATCGATGTTTCTAATCTCTCTCTCTCTCTCTCTTCCTCTCTGTAAAAAATCAATAAAATATATTTTTTTAAAAAAATGCCAAGAGCAAAAGACAAAGAGAGAATCTTAAAAGCAGCAAGAGAAAGAAACTCTGTTACCTACAAGGGAATACTCATACGACTGTCAGCTGATTTTTCAACAGAAACTTTGCAGGCCAGAAGGGAGTGGAAAGAAATATTCAAAGTGATGGATGCCAAGAACCTACAACCAAGAGTACTTTATCCAGCAAAGCTATCATTCAGAATTGAAGGTCAGATAAAGAGCTATCATTCAGAATTGAAGGTCAGATAAGGAAAAGCTAAAGGAGTTCATCACCACCAAACCAGTATTATATGAAATGCTGAAAGGTATCCTTTAAGAAGAGGAAAAAGAAGAAAAAGGTAAAGATACAAATTATGAACAACAAACATGCATCTATCAACAAGTGAATCTAAGAATCAAGTGAATAAATAATCTGATGTACAGAATGAACTGGTGATTATAATGAATCAGGGACATAGAAAGGGAATGGACTGACTATTCTTGGGGGGGTAAGGGGTGTGGGAGATGCTGGAAGAGACTGGACAAAAATCGTGCACCTATGGATGAGGACAGTGGGTGGGGAGTGAGGGCGGAGGGTGGGGCGGGAACTGGGAGGAGGGGAGTTCTGGGGGGAAAAAAGAGGAACAAATGTAATAATCTGAACAATAAAGATTTAATTTAAAAAAAAAGAATGAAACAGAAAGCCAAGGATTGCAATATTAATTTTTACACAACCCAACCCAAACTCTGATCTTATCTTTTATCTTCCTAAGGTTCTTGGTAATGAATAGGTAGTCAACTTGTTATAATTCTCAATGGGTGGGACACTTCAAAGGCATATGGCTTTGGGCAAGTCACTTAATCACCAAAGCTTCAGTTTCCTCCCAATAAAATGAGGATCTCAATTGTACTTAACTGGGGAGACTTAAGATGATTAAATGTGAAAATGCATGAAAAGCTGTATCTGGCATCAGAGTAAACTCATGTTAGTTGACCTTATTGGCATACCCACATACAAGGAGACTCGTAATTATGTGACAATTACTGAATAGGGTCTGATAGCAAAGAACTAATGATAAAGATAAAGGTCAGCCCTAACCGGTTTGGCTCAGTGGATAGAGCGTCGGCCTGTGGACTAAAAGGTCCCAGGTTAGATTCCGGTCAAGGGCATGCACCTTAGTTTCGGGAACATCCCCAGTAGGGGGTGTGCAGGAGGCAGCTGATTGGTGTTTCTCTATCATCGATGTTTCTAACTCTCTATCCCTCTCCCTTCCTCTCTGTAAAAAATCAATAAAATATATTTTAAAAAATTAAAAAAAAATAGATAAAGGTAATTGAGTCAGCCACTCCTTGGTGTAAAGGCTAGTAAATTTTCTGCTGTATACTCTAGGCTGAAGGTTAAAATATCTCTCCTCATCCACGATACTCAGGCTCTCTCTCCAGGGAAACACACCTGAAATTCCTTGAAAGTCACGTTTAAAAATACTTCAGTGTGCCCAGCTGGGTGTGGCTCAGCGGTTGAGCATTGACCCAGGAACCAAGAGGTCACTGTTTCGATTCCTGGTAAGGGCATATACCCGGGATGCCGGCTCGTTCCCCAGTGTGGGGTGTGCAGGAGGCAGCCAATCAATGATTCTCTCTCATCATTGATGTTTCTATCTCTCTCTCCCTCTCCCTTCCTCTCTGAAATCAATTAAAATATATATATATATAAAAAAAAATAGAAATACTTCAGTGCAATACTACATTCTTCTGTCACATAATTATTTTTACTGATGACCTGGATGAAAACTAAAGCCAAATAAAAGGTAGGCAATAGGCACCAATTAACTAAAGCATCTAAAAAGAGGAGGGGGAAGAGGGGAAGGTACCAAGAGGAAGAGCACTACGCTTATTAATATAGATCATTTCACTCTCAGAAGTGTCCCAGTAGATTGGTCACCCCACATATAAGGCTAGTTATTCTGGAGGTTTCTGAATTGAATCAGATATAGATCCTGGCCTCAGGGAACTTATGGCTTATTTGGGAAAATGAGGCACACGTATAATCAAATGTTTGTTTCATGCACTAATTAAGGTTTCCAATGTGAAGTCAAATCTAGCTGTGATTCTGGCTAAGTTGTTTTCTCTGAACTTTACCATCTTTAACATATTATACGGTTTTACTTAATCAAAACTGAATATACATTTAGTATAAAGCATCAAATAGTTAAACCTGGTTAATTACAACAAATATAGGGTGTACCCAATAATATATACACACTTTAACAGCTGATAACTCACTTAATTTTCACTTTTTCCGATTTAACTGATTTGAAATAATGGGTAAAGCCAGACTAAGCTTTGAACAAATAAAACTTATCTTAAAGTGCCACTAGACTTTTTTATGAGGATATATAAAAGGTAAAATTTACGGTACAAAAACGGCAACAGTTGACGAATTGAGGGCGCATAAATATTGAACGAAATGATTTTCTTTTTTGTTGTTGTTAATCCTCATCCAAGGATATTTTTCATTGATTTTTAGAGTGGAGAAGGGGAGAGATACAGATAGAGAAACATCAACGTGAGAGAAACACATGGATTGGTTGCCTTGATCGGAATTGAACCTGTGACCCTTCAGTCTGAGGGCCGACACTGTATCCACTGGGCCAAATTGGCTAGGGCTCAACTGAAATTATTCTTGATGTTTGTGATTTCATTGGTCCGAGTTATCAGCAGTACCTGGACCAGTAATTATTATGATAACAATAATTACTCATTTCTGTAGATTCTTTTAAATTTTGAAAATGAACTGTATGTTAAAAAAACAATGACTTTAAAATCATTTGAAGTGTATATACATTTTTGGGGGACACCCTGTAGTCCAGTTTCCCAAAAGTTAGTTATTTTGAACACATTCAGCTGATTCTTTTGGTGTTTATTTGAAATATCAAAGTAACATGTCTGCATGACTATTGATTTTTCCTCCTAGTTTTAGGCATCATCAATTGAATTCTCAATGAGGAGGATGGGAATTTAGATCTTCCTTTCACTATACTTACCACACACACACGTCCTAGCACCTACTTATCCTTTGGTTACAGGATTTCCTCAACTTTGGCACTATGTCTTAGGCCAGATAACTCTGTTGTAGGGACTGTACTGTGCACTGCAGGATATTTAACAACATCCCTGACCCCTACCCACTAGATGCCAGCAGCAACAATCCAGTTGTGGTAATCAACATTGTTTAAAACACTGCCAAATGTCCCCAAGCAGACAAAACCAATCCCAATTAGGTCACTAGGTAAGATCAAGATTAGGTTTATCCATTTTTATAATAGCAAAACTTCAGTTTTTTCTTAAGGTCTTCATAGATCATAAAGGCTTTCTAATGTGATAAGGCCTGCCACTAATCACTTAAAAACACCAATGTGGGCCTGGCCAGTGTGGCTCAATGGTTGAGTATCAACCCATGAACCAGGAGGTCAGGATTTGATTCCTGGTCAGGGTTTTGGGTTCAATCCCCAGTTGGGGACATGCAGGAGGCAGCTGATCAATGATTCTCATCATTGATGTTTTCATCTCTTTCCCTCCCTCTTCCTCACTGAAATCAATTAAAAATATTTAAAAAACAAACAAACAAACAAAAACAATGTGGCCAGCCCTGGCAGGTGTGGCTTAGTTTGTTGAGTGAGGTCCCATGCACCAAAAGATCGCCAATACAATTTCTGTCAGGGTACCTGCCCAAGATGGAGATTCCATACCCAGGTGGGGTACATACAGGAGGCAACCAAACAATGTTTCTCCTCTCCTTCTCCTTTTCTCTAAAAAAAGCAATAAAAAATATTAAAAAACAAGCAAACAAAAATTACCAAAGTGGCCCTGCCTGGGTTGCTCAGTTGGAGTGTTCAATTCCCATTCAGGACACATAACATATCTAGATTGCCAGTTCCATCCCTGGTTGGGGTACGTAAGGGAGGCAGCCGATTAATGTTTCTCTGTCTCTCTTTCTCTCTCTAAAATTGATAAAAACCCTTGGGTGAGGATTAACAAAAACAAAAACAACCCCAATATGGTGGTGAGAGCACATTTATAAAACTTCTGCATTCTATAGAAATGACATTCCTGCATTCTATACAAATGACATTTGTAAACTGTTAATGAGCTATTGTGCACTACTAATACACCCATAGTAGGATCAGAGTGCCTGGCAATACAGTTATTCAAAAAAGTCTAGGTATATGGTTGCTGCTTATTTTGACTCTCTCTGTTTTCCTGCTTTTATGTCTGGTGTTTGTTCAGGAGTAAAAAATTTATAATCTATGTGTACTAGTAAGCCTTATGCTATTCACAGGATAAACTTTATATCTGTGTGAAGATTATGAGCTCAGAGATTAAAAATGGCAGCAGAGTGAGTGGATGATGCACAGACATGCTCCCAGGAACAAACTGGTATTACAACTAAAATAGAAAAACTTCCTGAATAATCAATAGAAAACTCGCAGGAGAGAACCCTGACACCCAAGAACCAAAAGTGGAGACAGCATAGAGACTGTTTAAAATTTACTGCCTATAGTAGAACATTTTTTAAAAAACTATAAAACAGGGAAAAAGGAGGAGGAGGGAGGAGGAGGGAGGAGGAGGAGTAGAAGGAGGAAGAAGAAGGTGATGAGGAGGAGGAGGAAGAGGAAGGCGAGGAGGAGAAGGAGAAGGAAAATACACCCACTATCACAGTACTCAGAAGGACTTGTTGTTTTGTGTCCTTCCAAATCTGTTTTAATTTAAAAATTAACTATAATTTTTCAAATCTATTTTTTTCTCCCAAACTAAAATATAATCATGTTAAACATCCTGCTTTGTAACCTGCTAATTTCCCTAAATAAAATACTCTCATGTCAGGAAGTATTCTATAACATACTTTTTAGTGATTAAGTATTATTTAGAAATTATATAAAACTAGAGGCCCGGTGCACAAAAATTTGTGCACTCGGGGGGGGGGGGGGTCCCTTAGCCTGGCCTGTGCCCTCTTGCAGTCTGGGACCCCTCGGGAGATAACGACCTGCTGGCTTAGGCCTGCTCCCGGGTGGCAGAGGGCAGGCCCAATCCCTAGGTGGGTGCCCTTCCCTGTCACGAACAGAGCAGCGGATAAGGGAGGTTGTGGCCTGCCCCCTGTCACACACAGAAGCCTCAGGGCGATCAGGGGGTTTGGGCGCTGCCCCCTGTCATGCTGATCCTGGTGCCAGGAGGACTCGCAGCTCCGCTGATCCCGGTGCTGGGAGGCATATTACCCTTTTACTATATAGGATAGAGGCCTGGTGCACCGGTGGGGGCTGGCTGGTTTGCCCTTAAGGGTCTCCTGGATTAGGGTGGGGGTCCCCACTGGGGTGCCTGGCCAGTCTGGGTGAGGGGCTGAGGGCTGTTTTCAGGTTGGTGGGTGACTGAGGCTCCCAACCGCTCCTTTTTTTTTTTTTTTTTTTATTCTGGGCCAGGCCTCTGCTGCTGAAAGCAGGTATCTGGTTTGTTTCGGTTCTATAATCAAAACACTTTATCAACTCCAGCTCTGAGATCCCGGCCGGCTGAAAGCAGGTTTCTGGGGTTTTGGATAGCTTCTATATTTGTTACAATGTTTCAAACTGCCAGCTCAGAGGCCGGCAAGGCAGGCGGGGAACGTTGGAGTCCTCCTTTACTGAAGCAAGCAAGCCTCATGTTTGCTTACAGCTGCCTGGCTGCTGGCCGCCATATTGGCTGGCAATTAATTTGCATATCGCCCTTATTAGCCAATGGGAAGGGTAGCGGTCGTACGCTAACATGTTTCTCTTTTATTAGATAGGATTGTATACTGTGATTTCTGTAATCAATCCCCAAGACTTTGGCACATTGTATCTAAAACATACATTACGATAAATAGATTTGTCCTAAAAAAAAAAAAAAAATTATGAGCTCATTGCAAAAACTCATAATGGAGAGAAACCAAGATGGCGGCATAGGTAAACACCAGAAATTGCTGCCTCCCACAACAAATTTAAAAATAGGGGAGAAACCAAGATGGTGGCATAGGTAAACACCGGAGTTTGCTGCCTCGAAAAAACCACTTCAAAAATACAACTAAAAGACAGAACGGACATCATCCAGAACCACAGGAAGACTGGCTGAGTGGAAGTTCTATAACTAGGAGGAAAGAGAAAAGCATACCGAGGCTCAGAGGAGGCGCAGTGCTGAAGTAAAATACTAAGGTTCGGAGTGCATGCGGAGCGGGCTGGCTGCTGAGGACACGGTTGCCGTTTTCAATCGGGAGGGAGTCTCAGGCTCTGAGCTCCAGTTCCGGGCGAGTCTCTAGGGACCCAGACTCATACGGGAGAAGCGGGACTGTCTGGCATCGCTCAGAATCCTAGGGCAGCTTTTTCTCCGTGGGGCTTGCAGCGATTACTGGGACACTGAGAAGCAGAGCCTCTGAGGGCAAGACTGAGAGCAGCCATAATTGCTAATCCCGCCCTGTTGATCCCGTGGGACCCGCCCCGCTCAAGCCCTGCAGGGAGACTTTTGCTGGATAGCCTCAGGCAAAGGCTAGATTAGCACCTCCCTAGAGATCCAGGAGCCAGGAAGCCCAGAGGTCAGAGTGGGACCATCCAGTTTGCAGCTGCGTGGAACCATAAAAGACACACGCAGGGGGCAGACTCAGTGAGCACCAAAGCCCCATCGAAACAAGTCTAGCCCCATAGGGGTGTCTCCAGCACAGAAGTTCTCCCACTGCAGACACAGCTGATTCTCACAGCCAATTGAGCTGGAGGTCAATTCCTCACAGTGATAACTACAACAATCAAGGCTTAACTACAACAAGACTGTGCACAAAGCCCACAAGGGGGTGCACCAAGAGTGTCTACCTCAGGTAATTGGGACACTTAGTACAGAAAGGCACTCTATCGACACAGCGAAGCATAAAAAATGACGAGACAAAGAAACAGGACACAAACGACAGAATTGGAGGAAAGGAATCTGTTGGATATAGAGTTCAAAATCACACTTTTAAGGTCTTTAAAGAACTGTCTAGAAGCCGCCGACAAATTTAATAAGGCCCTCGAAAAGACTGGTGAGACTGCCGATAAATGTAGTGAGATCTTCAAGAAGACTGATAAGACCAACGATAAATGTAGTGAGATCCTCAAGAAATGTAATGAGACCCTTGATGTTGTGATAAAGGACCAACTAGAAATTAAGCATACACTGACTGAAATAAAGAACATTATACAGGGGTAGAGCATTGGCCTGGGGACTGATTACAGTCAAGGGCGCAGGCCCGGTTGTGGGCTCGATCCCCAGGAGCGGGTGTGCAGGAAGCAGCGGACGGGTGATCCTCTGTCATCCTGGACATTTCTATCGCTCCCTCCCTCTCCCTTCCTCTCAGAAATCAATAAAAATGTATTAAATAATAAAAAAAAAAGAACATTATACAGACTCCCAACAGCAGACCAGAGGATCGCAAGAATCAAGTCAAAGATTTGAAATACGAAGAAGCAAAAAACACCCAACCGGAAAAGCAAAATGAAAAAGGAATCCAAAAATACGAAGATAGTGTAAGGAGCCTCTGGGACAGCTTTAAGCGTACCAACATCCGAATTATAGGGGTGCCAGAAGAAGAGAGAGAGCAAGATATTGAAAACCTATTTGAAGAAATAATGACAGAAAACTTCCCCTACCTGGTGAAAGAAATAGACTTACAAGTCCAGGAAGCGCATAGAACCCCAAACAAAAGGAATCCAAAGAGGACCACACCAAGACACATCATCATTAAAATACCAAGAGCAAAAGACAAAGAGAGAATCCTAAAAGCAGCAAGAGAAAGACAGTCAGTTACCTACAAGGGAGTACCCATACGACTGTCAGCTGATTTCTCCACAGAAACTTTGCAGGCCAGAAGGGAGTGGCAAGAAATATTCAAAGTGATGGATGCCAAGAACCTACAACCAATATTATCAGCAAAGCTATCAT
>NW_005871067.1:3222806-3255261 GCF_000147115.1 Myotis lucifugus | reverse complement strand
GGGGGGCGGGCGGGGGGGTGTGTTTATGAGGATGTCTTTTTTTTTTTTTACCCAAAAAAAAAAAAAACACACTTTACCACTTCTCCCCTCAAAAAAAAAAAAAAAAAAAAACAAAAAAAAAAAAAATATACGCCATTTAGGTGGGAATATTTTAATTTTTTTAATAATTTTTTTTTTCTAAAACAAGATAGTGGGTAATAAAAAAGAGTAGCGAGCATCCAAAACCTTCACAGATAAGGAAAAGCTAAAGGAGTTCATCATCACCAAACCAGTATTATATGAAATGCTGAAAGGTATTGAAGAAGAAGGAGAAGAAGGAGGAGAAGGAGGAGGAGGAGGAGGAGAAGGAGGAGGAGGAGGAGGAGGAGGAGGAGGAGGAGAAGAAGAAGAAGAAGAAGAAGAAGAAGAAGAAGAAGAAGAAGAAGGTGGTAAAGATACAAATTATGAACAACAAATACACATCTATCAACAAGTGAATCTAAAAATCAAGTGAATAAATAATCTGATGAACAGAATGAACTGGTGATTATAATAGAATCAGGGGCATAGAAAGGGAGTGGACTGACTATTCTTGGGGTGGAAAGGGGTGTGGGGGATGCAGGAAGAGACTGGACAAAAATCGTTCACCTATGGATGAGGACAGTGGGGGTGAGGGCAGAGGGTGAAGTGGGAACTGGGTGGAGGGGAGCTATGGGGGGAAAAAAGTGGAACAACTGTAATAATTTGAACAATAAAGATTTAATTTAAAAAAAACTCATAATGTATGCAGATACAAGTAAATCATCCACTAAAAAAAGACTTGTAAAAATATTAAGATCTAAAATAGTTGTTTATTACCAATCTGAGGTTCATTAGGTTATTTTTGCCATGTACTCTTTTGAAAAGATAATCTATACTGTCTTTTTGCTATTTAATAATTGTTCACTATGCTTTTCTAGAAGCCACATCCAACAGCTTAGCTATATGCAAGATGCACTATATATTAAGAATGAAGAGAACATAAACTAGCTTTCTTTGCAAAAACTGACAGTCAATTATGGGTATCTATTGTTTCCTCTATTATTTAATAGCCTTGCACTTGAGTTACTTTTCTCTAAAAACTATCCACTTAAACCTTTATTCAATGAGGATGAAGAATGTTCCTGGTTTTATATTTATCATCCATCTTGATTTAATTTTTTAAAATGTTCTTATTGATTTTAGAAAGAGAGAGGAAGGGAGAGGGAGGAGAAACATCAATCAGTTGTCTTCAGTATGTACCCGCAACTGGGAATTGAACCTACAACCTGGGGATGTGTCCTGAGCAGGAAATAAAGGTAAATATCTTCATAACTTTGGTAGGCAAATATGCCTTAAAACAAAATGCAGCCCTAACCAGTTTGGCTCAGTGCGTAGAACGTCAGCCTGCGGACTGAAGGGTCTCAGGTTCGATTCCGGTCAAGGGCATGTACCTTGGTTGCGGGCACATCCCCAGGAGGGGGTGTGGAGGAGGCAGCTGATCGATGTTTCTCTCTCATCGATGTTTCTAACTATCCCTCTCCCTTCCTCTCTGTAAAAAAATCAATAAAATATATTTAAAACAAAACAAAACAAAAAACCAAAATGCAAAAAATATTAATCAGAAAAGCAAATAGTAAATTGGACTTCAACAAAGTTAAACACTTGGACTTTTCTTTAACACTAAGAAAATGAAAAAACAAAACACTGCCCAGAAGAACATCTTCTCAATACATTATTTTATAAAAGATATGCATCCAGAATATATAAAGAATTCCTATAACTCAATAATACAAAAACCTAATTTTAAAAATGAGCAGATGACTTGAATAGACATTTTACAAAACACGATATATGAATGATGAAAGGGGGACATTAGTTATTGAGGAAATGCAAATTTTATATCCACTAGAATACCTTAAATCAAAACAGATAACACCACCCAGCCAGAGTTGCTCAGTGATTGAGCATATCATCCCATGTAGCAAGAGGTCATAGCACATGCTATGGTCAGGGCACATGCCCAGGTTTGGGCTCAGTCCCCAGTAGGGAGCATGTAGGAGGCAGCCAGTTCATGTTTCTCTCTCACTGATGTTTCTATCTTTATCTCTCAATATTTTAAAAAACAACCCAAAGAAACAGACAACACCAAGTTTTGTGGAGAATGTGAAGTAACTGGAACTATCGAGTTATCAGTGGGAGTGTAAAACAATAGAGAAAAGAACTACTTGTAATGTCTGCAAAAAGTAAAAATTTTGAACAAACTTACAACAATTGATTTCAATACTCACTTCAGATGTGACACCTCAATGACAGATTGACAAAAGTGGAACTAAATGAAATTCTAAGATCAATCTGATTAATGTAAGCTAACAGGTTATTGTATAGCTGATCGTCTAAAATTAATTAAAAGAATTACCTGTTTATATTCATTAGCACAACTTTGGCAGCAGAATGTCATCTGTTGGCCATCAATCACCAGGACAATGTTTCCAGAACCTTTGCTAGGCAGGTACTCTCCACAATGTTCACAGCAATTCATTATCAGACCATTAGCCAACCTGTACTTGTTAAAGCAGTGGTTACTGCACAGTTTGTGTGTCACATTATTAACGCTGACTTCATGGCGAATCTAAAAGAAAAATGAGAATTTACTAAATAAATAAGCCAGATTAGCACAGTAAGCAATGAGATAACTAGTTTCATTTTTTAAAAATATGTTTTTATTGATTTTTTTACAGAGAGGGCGGGAGAGGGATAGAGAGTAAGAAACATCTATCAGCTGCCTCCTGCACACCCCCCACTGGGGATGTGTCCGCAACCAAGGCACATGCCCTTGACCAGAATCGAACGTGGGACCCTTCAGTCCGCAGGCCGATGCTCTATCCACTGAGCAAAACCAGTTATGGCAAGAGATAACTAGTTTCAACAGAAACAAAGAAACTCTTGTAACTTCTCAGTGGAAAAAATATTCAGAAAAAAGACTAAAAAGCCCATTTCATTATTCTTTCATTTTTATCTTTGATTTCTTTGTAAAATCATTCTTTGATTTTTATAAAAATAAGATACACAGAACAAAAAACAATAAAAGCAGTAATAACTTCCCCAGAGAAACTTAAGCATTCCAGAAAATGAATGGATTTAAAAGATTTTGATACCACCCACTTAAAAGAAATGGATTGAGAATTCTTAGTCATATAAGCTTCATTGATCTAGATAATTTGTGGGAGGGACTAAGTGAATCAGTATTCTATATTTGGATGTTGTCTGGATATACAAGACTAAGGGGTTCTTGCTTTGCTCAGCTCTGTGGTAACTGAGATAAAACTGTGTCCTGGATTTGCATGACTCTGCAGAAACCAACACCAAACTGTTACCAAGCACTGTGTTAAGTCAGGACTGCCTACATGCATGTTTCTTCTTTCAGGAACTGGAAGGATGGCAATACCAAATAAGAAATGTGAAGTTATCAACATACTTTCAGTCCACATGTTCTATATGTTCTTGCACCAGGACTGGTTGCTTGCTTTGTGTCCTGAACCTACATTTTAATTTACCATGTCTGGTAAGAACAAAATCCACTATACAACTATTACTCTATGGATGAGTACATCCAATTCTATAGAAACAGATGTATATTTTTCATACTGTGCAAATAAGACATTTGTTTATAAAATAGTTCTGGCATATCCTTAGTCCTTCCTGTAACTTCACTGTGCAGATTCAGGACATGTGCATTATGTAGATGGCAGAGCACAGAATAGCACTTAACAGTTAAAATTATCCTAGAACCCTGGCCAGTGTGGCTCAGTTGGTTGAGGGTTGTCCCATGCACCAAAAAGTGACTGGTTCAAGTCCAAGTCAGGGCACATGTCTGGGTTTCAGGCAAGATCCCCAGTAGGGGAGCATGCTAGAGTCAGTCAATTGATGTTTCTCTCTCATTTTCAAGTTTTTTTCCCTCTCTCTCTCTCTCTCAAATCAATTTTTTAAAAAACATATTAAAGTTATCGTAGGTAATAACTTAAGATAGAAAAACTCAGACCTCTGTTAGTTTACAACAGACTGTACATCTTGATTTATTTGAAATTCTTTTTCTGAGACTCTGGTTGTCTTCGTAGGGAGACACACAGTATGTACTGCAGAATTCCTGGAAGGGCTGGCTCAACTGCACTTGAGGAACAACAGTAGCCCTTTTTGCAGGAACATCTCTGAAACACAGGGAGAAACACAATTTAACAACACTGTATTTTATTTTTAAATATATGAAAAATAATGGACAGTTTCATTTTCTCATAATTTAATACTACAAATCAACTATAACTTGGGGATCTAGAAAAATCCACTTTTTTGTTTCATCACCAAGAGTTCCTAAACAAAATAGAAAGAAAAGACTTATAAATAAAAATATTTTGCATCACAAGATCCTTGCCATAGATTCTGATGACTTTTAGAAGCAATCAAAAAGGTGGTAGCAAACCCTGTCAGGAAGGCCCAGTTAGTTGGAGCGTAATCCCATACACCAAAAAGATTGTGGATTCCATCCCTGGCAGGGGTGCCTACAAAAGCTAAGCAATCGATGTTTCCCTCTCACATTGATGTTTCTTTTTTTCCCTTCCTCTCTCTTTAAAATTAATAAAAACAAAGCCTCAGGTGAGGATTTAAAAACAACAACAGGTGTTAGCAACTTGGTAGAACTGAAGAAGATGGGGGTTGGGCTGATGAGGCAGAGTCGGTGGCAGGGAGAGGGTCAATTTATTTCCATACCCACACTCCATTTTCTTGCTGAGAGTAAGGACAGTTCAAATAAGCCCACTGACAACTCTGAACTCTGACAAACTCTAAGATAACTCAAGCTCAATAAACTTGAGGACACCCCTGCAACAGTTCTACCCATGAATTTATGCAGTTCTCCAATTACATTCAGAACACACATTTACAATGTCAGCATCAACCATATGGAAAAAGTACAGCTTACTTTTTACACATTACATTGTGTTTCTTTGGAGTATGCTTATGAGAGAAGGAGGAAAGGCAGGTGGTAGAACAAAAGAGGTGAGCTGATCCTTTTCGTTGATAAGCTGTTTGTCCCTTCTGTAAAGGTTTTTTGCAGTGTGCACAAGTGATTTTAGCTGGTTTAGTAAGTTGCTGTTTGGCTGAAGACTGGCAAATCTGTTTAGGAAGTGAGCCCACTGGTGATAAAGAATCCATCCCTGGCTGTTTCTGATTACGCGGAAATGATGCTGACTGGGAGATCCAAGAATCTTAAAAATAAAAAACAAGAAAAAGTCATGGAACAATTCAAAATTCACATCAGAAAAATATTTAAAAGTCTAAGAATAGTGAGGTAGTCATATAAGCAAGTGGTTAAGGCCAGGCAGTCTTGTTACACAATCCCAGGGGAACTACCCACTTTGTATTCTAAGTGAATGATACTCTATTGTGCTAATGATGAAAACTGGCCCTGGAATTGTGCAATTTGGTAGCCATCAACTCTTAAATCAGACTTCCCAGATTCAAAAGGTATGCTCTGAGCTTACTAAATTGTGCAAGTATATAAAACTATGTCTTGGTTTTCTCAACTACAAACTGACAATCATATCTAACTCATGAAAGTGTAATAGTAAGTGTAATAGTAAAGCCTTATGTTTGGTACAAGGCACTTGCAAAAAATATTAGCCATTTTTTCTTCCCTAGGAACAAAATACCAATTAATTATAAAATAAAGCAAATATGAAAACACAAAGATAACTACAGAGTGTGGTATATGATTTCCATTTGCATAACAGTTTCCCCATTAACATTTTACTATGAAAAATTGAAAGCATATAGAGAAGTTGAAGGAATTGTACAGTTAACTCCTATATGCACACCAAATAGATTCCACAGCATTTTATAATTTTTTTAAATTAAATTTTGGGGGGTAACATTGTTTAATAACATTATATACATTTCAGGTATACAATTCTAAAATACATATGTATATTACATTGGGTGCTCATCACCTAAAGTCTAGTCTCTTTCCGTCACCACATATTTGACCCCTTTACCCTCTTTGTCCTCCCTCCACACTACTTTACTACTTTTGCTTCAACACATCTTTCTATCTATACATCGTTAGAAATATTTTATATATTTCAAGTAATATGTAGACATCAATACATTTCCTTTCAAAATACTTTGAAATACATGTAATTGAGATGTAACATCTTAATATAGTTTATTTTTATTTTTTAAATACTTCTGTTGATTTCAGAGAGGCAAGGAGAGAGAGATAGAAATATCAATGATGAGAGAGAATCATTGATTGATGCCTCCAACATGCCCCGCAATGGGGATGGAGCTCACAACCCAGTCATGTGCCCTGACCAGGAATCAAACCTAGACCTCCTGGTTCACACAGGTCGATGCTCAACCACTGAGGCACACCAATCAGGCCCACCCCCCCTTTTTTTTAATCCTCACCTGAGGGTATTTTTCCATTGATTTTTGGAGAAAGTGGAAGAGAGAGGGAAAGACAGAGAGAAACATCAATGTGAGAGAAACACATTGATTGGTTCCTTCTTGCCCAGCCTGGGGAGGAGCTTGCAGCCAAGGTACATGCCCTTGATAGGAATCGAACCTAGGACCCTTTGGCCCACAAGCTCCTATCCATTGAGCCAAACCAGCTAGGGCCTTTTTGTTTTTAATCCTCCTCAGAGGACATGCTGAGAGAGAGAGAGAGAGAGAGAGAGAGAGAAAGAGAGAGAAACATCAATGAGACAGAGAAACATCGGTTGGTTGCCTTCCATATGTGCTCTGACTGGGAATCAAACCCACAAACCAGGTATGTACCCTGACTGGGAATTAAACCAGCAACCTTTTGATACACAGGGTGACATTCCACCAACTGAGCCATTCTGGCCATGCTGGGCATACATTTATTTTTTAACATTTTAAAATTAATTTTTAGAGAGAGAAGGGAGAAGAGAGAAACATCAATGCGAGAGCAAAACATTGATCAGCTGCCGGGGATCAAACCTGAAACCCGGGCATGTTCCCTGACTGAGAATAAAATCAGCAACCTTTAGGTGCTCGGGACATCACTCAACCAACAGAGCTACACAAGCCAGGCTAGACATAACATTTTAAAGCAAGTCCTTCCACAATTACTTCCGAGCCTTCTAAAATATTATTTCATATGCATTAACATAGAAAGCCTTTATATATGGTCTGCCCGACTCCAATAATATATTATTATTGCTTCAAAATCGTACAATGTGATGTACAGGTAACAGTGCTTCTCAAATTTTAACATGTATGAGATCATTTGGGAATCTTTGATTTAAACATAAATTCTAAATCATTAGGTCCTAGGAGGGGCCTGAGATCCTGCATTTATTGGATGTGAAACTTTGAGAAATGAGACTCTATTCAAAAGTAGCTTATTAGACCCTAGCCAGTTTGGCTCAGTGGATAGAGCGTCAGCCTACGGACCAAAGGGTCCTGGATTCGATTCCAGTCAAGAGCACATACCATGATTGCAGGTTCCTCTCCGGGCCCTGATAGGGGCTTGTGCAGGAGGCGACCAATCGATGTCTCTCACATCGATGTTTCTCTCTGGCTTTCCCTCTCTCTTCCACACTTCCTAAAAATCAATGGAAAAAATATCCCTGGGTGAAGATTAACAAAAAAAATAATAAAATAAAGTAAAACAAAATAAATAAAATAGCTTGTGTGATCAGCACAAGGCCTATTGCCTCCTCCACCTATCACAGCTCTAAAGGCCTCATATAATACTACCAACATTAATAATTCTATTTTCATTTCTGAATTGCTACCTGCTGCTTCTAACTTTCTTTGTCCTATTTCCAGATGTCTTTTATTTCACAGGCAAAACCAAAATAGAACAAGTAACAAAGAAATTATTTCATTCCATATATTGAAATCTGGTTAATATGAAGTATATGCCAATAAAGTTTTTTTATTGCCAAGTACTCAGAAAGGAAGTTTCTTTACTGCTAAAGTTTTCTACTTCTAAGTCATTCCTTTAGAAAACCAAATCATTCTCAACCACTCCAAAGAAAACAGAAATTACATATTGATCTATAAAATAAACATAGGTTGCCCTGGCCAGGTAGCTAGTTGGATAGAATGTTATCCTAATACGCCAAGGTTGCAGGTTCGATCTCCAGTCACGGCACATACAAGAAGCAACCAATGAATGGACAAAACAATTTTTTTGTCCAAAATAAGTGCAACAACAAATCAATGTTTCTCTCTCTCTCCTTCTCAAATCAATAAATAATAAATAAATAAACATAGGTTGCATCCTAGAATCAAACTTCTTTGAATATTATCTGGATAACAAACTAGATTTAATAAATAGAAATAAAGATATCCAACCATAAAAGAAAGGATATCCAACCATTACATGATTTATTACAATTAATATGGGAGAAAAAGCCCAACCTGCATGGCTTTGAACCAGGCTGGGGGCTGGATCCTCAGTGGAGGACATGAGGGAGGCAGCCAATCAACAATCTTCTCTCACATTGATGTTTCTATCTTACTCCCACCTCTCCTGGCCTCTCTAAAATCAATTTAAAAAATGTTTTTTAAATGGGAGAAATAAGAATCTTTAACACAAAAAGATTGGGCTTTTTAATTTTGTGGACTTATCCATACTTAAAAGGGGCATATTTGTATATAACTATAGAAAGTGAGACATCAACTATACTGCTCTTTAAGACAGTAAGTCAGTCCTGAAATTATTTTTACTTTAGCCTTTGTGCATACATAAATAAAGTAAACTTTCCTCTGTTTATACTGCATTATTTAATTCCTCCTAATTTCAAATTTCTTGATTCATCAAATACTTCGTTTTACTTTTGGTATTAGTATGTCCGGGTTAAACTTAAACTCTCAAATTCTTCCATGCCCTATCTCCAGAATACATTTTAAGAGAGGAGGCCTAATATATTATTTAATCCAAATCCTTCATTACATAAAAGGAAAAGTAAGACCTAGAAGTTATGTGATTTTCCCAAAAGTACAGGAAGTACTAGGTCCACTATTTGACTTTTAGGTATTCTTCATTTCTTACTGCATCTAAATTCTTCTGCCTAAACAACCTTTTCATATTTCTTTAGTGTTGGGGCTGTTGGTAAAGTTCATTCAATGTTTAGGTGTTTTTTGTTTATTTGTTTGTTTTTTGGTTGTTGAAGAGTAACATGTATGTCTGGCCAGCGTGGCTCAGTGCTTGCACATTGACCTTTGAATCAGGAGGTAATGATTTGATTCCTGGTCAGGGCACATGCCCAGGTTGCAGGCTGGATCCCCTGTGTGGGGCATGCAGCAGGCAGATAATCAATGATTCTCTCATTGATGTTTCTATCTCTCTACCACTGCCTTCCTCTCTGAAATCAATTTTAAAAAATTAAAAAAAAGAATAACATATAAACATAAAGTTTATAAATCCTATAAATTTGCAGAGCTCAATAAATTTTTTTTCACAGTGACTATACTTGCATGACTACCACCCAGATAAACATACAGAAAATTTCCAATACCCCAGTAGCTTTCCTTATGTATTTTCCCACTCAATAACTTCCCTAATTTTCCATAAGCCATCTCTATACTGACTTCATAAATTCGTTTTGTCTTATTTTGATCTTCACATTTGAAATCATATAATATGTACTCTTTTGTGTCTAGTTTCCATAAGTCAACTCAGGTTTATTCTAATAATTGCACTGAGTAGTTCATTCTTTTTCATTGTTTTGTTGACAGACATTTGGAATGCCTCCAATTTTTGTCTGATTTCTGTACTTGTCATTTAATGGTTTCTTAGGTATTTATCCTACTTGAGATTTCTTCTTCATTTTAGAAAATTCTCAGTTTTACTTCTGCCTCATTTCCTTCCTCTTCTTTCTGGGACATCAATTACATGTCCTTTTCATCAAGTGTCATTCTTTCACATTCCTTTCTGTTTTTTTCTACCTTTTTGCTCTTTATGATTCATCTTGCATAATAATGTGACATGACTTCTAGTTCATTAATGCTCTCTTCAGCTGTGCCCAATCATAAAGTTCAAACACAGTTTCTTAAAATCTGTGCCTGATAATCAAATAATCTGGATCCCTTATGGGCTCACCTCTATTGTCTGCTTTTTTTATCTTGTTATTCTGTAATTTGGTCTTATCTTCTGATATCCCTGATTGGTTATCATAGCTTTGTATGAAAAACTGAAAAGGAAAAAAAAAGTCAAGACTTTGGCTTATGACTCCCAAGGAATCAAGATGGCGGCATAGGTAAACACCTGTACTTTCTGTCTCTCACAACCACATCAAAATTACAACTAAAAGACAAAACAACTTTCATCCAGAACCATGGGAAAGCTGGCTGAGTGGAAGTTCTACAATGAGAGGTAAAGAAGAAAGTGCATTGAGACTGGTAGGAGGTGCGGAGACACGGAACGGGCTGGCATCCGGGTGCACAGCTTTTTTAATCTGGTGGGAGATACAAGCTCCCACTTGCTCTGAACTCCAGTTCCGGATAAGACTCTGGGGGACCCAGAAACATAGGGGGAGAAACTGCACTACCTGGTATTGAGACAGGAATGGGAGGGGGGCTTTCTTTCAGACGGTGGTGCTTACAGCTGTCATTTTTCCTGCGCTGGGACCTCTCCAGTGCAGGGCTGACTGGAAGCCATTGCTGTTTGCTCCACCCAGGAGATTCCCTGAGACCCCGCCCCCCAATTTACATCCCCACCCAAGCTGTGTGCAGCGGCTTTTGCATATGAATGGCCTATCCTTTCTCAACCTAAAACATGTCATACAGGCAACAGCAGCAGCAGCAGCCTGCCTTGCTACACAGCTGGGCCTCATCTGGGCACTTCCAAACCCGGTACAAAGAGGAGGAATCTGCAGATCTCTCTGTAGATCCTGCTGGGTGGCCCCAGGTAGTGGCTGACTTTGCACCTCCTTGGAGATCCAAGAGCCAGTGTACCCAGTGGTCAGAGTGGGACCATCCAGATTACAATATCCTTTAAAAAAAGTAAGAACCAAGAAACCAATATGAGATATCACTTCACACCTGTCAAAATGTCTACCATCAATAAATCAACAAACAACACATCAATAAATTGACAAACAGCAAGGGTAGATGCAAATGTGGAGAAAAGGGAACCTTGTGCACTGTTGGTAGGAACGCAGATTGGTGCACCCACCATGGAAAATAGTATGGAGGGTGCTCAAAATATTAAAAATGGAACTGCCTTATGATCCAGCAATTCCATTTCTGGGTATATATCTGGGGAAAAAAAACCTAAACACTAATTCAAAAGAATATATGCACCCTTATGTTAATTGTAGCATTATTTACAAATAGCCAAGATATGGAAGCAACCCAAGTGCCACTCAATAGACAAGTAGATAAAAAAGTGATGGTATATATATATATATATATATATATATGCACATATATATACTGGAATATTATTCAGCCATAAAAAAGAATGAAACCTACACATTTGTGAAAGCATGGATGAACCTATAGGGTGTTATGCTAATTGAAAAAAGTCTGATATAAAGACAAATATGATTTCACTTATATGTAGACTCTAAGAACAAAATATAAAATAGATGAACAAACCAGATAGAAATAGACTCGTAAATACAGAGAACAGACTGATGGTTGTCAGAGGGGAGAGGAGACGGGGACTGATGAAAAGGTAAAGGGATTAACAAGTAAAAATCTGTAGTTACAAAACAGTCATGGGGATATAAAGTAGAGTGTAAGGAATATAGTCTACAACATTGTAATAATTATGTATGGTGCCAGGTGGACACCTGAATTATTGGGAGGTGAGGGGGAAAGGTAATACTTTGTAAATTATATAAATGTCTAACCACTATGCTGTCAACCTGAAAGTAATACAAGAGAATATTAAATGTAATCTTTAATTAAAAAATGTAAAAAAAGAAAAATATGTTTTAAAAAGATAGAAAAGGCTAATGAAAGGATTAAATGACTCACAGGTTGACACTAATGTACATAAGCCTATATTTACAAGATGGACACCTAGTGTTATGTGTACTTTATTCATCACCACAATTTTATATGAAATTTCAGCCTATAAATATGATTGAACTCCAAAGATCCTTATCTTGCTATTATATTTCTTTCTCTTGCTCTTTTTTTAAAAAATATATTTTTATTGATTTTTCACAGAGAGGAAGGGAGAGAGATAGAGAGAGTTAGAAACATCGATGCGAGAGAAACATCGATCAGCTGCCTCTTGCACATCCCCCACCGGGGATGTGCCCGCAACCCAGGTACATGCCCTTGACCGGAATCGAACCTGGGACCTCTCAGTCCGCAGGCTGACGCTCTATGCACTGAGCCAAACCGGTTTCGGCTCTCGCTCTTTTTAAAAAATCCTCACCAGAGGATATTTTACCATTGATTTTTTTTTTAAAGAGAGTGGAAGGGATAGATGGAAACAGAGAGAGAAACATCAATATGAAGAGACAAACTGATTGGTTCCATCCCACACATGCCCCAAACAGGGCCAGGGATTGAGCCTACAACCTGAGACACTTCAGTACACAGGACAATAACCTAACTACTGAGCTTAACCAGCTAGGGCTATTTTTCTTTCCTGTGCTAGAAAACCTTCAATTAATAGAAGCAGGAAGCACATAGCAACTACAGTAAGACCCTGTGGGGGAGCTTTGACTCTAAACAATAACAATAATAATAATAATAACAGTAATAATGAAATTGCTGCCATCTTATTCTATAAGTGTTCTGGCAAAATTGGTTCATTTTCCTAATGCTGACAGCAAGCAAAACAAAATCTACATAATACTAAAATGAGACAGCTTTTTAGTTAAACAAAGAATGAAAAATAGCAACAAAAATGACAAATGGAACAGTACTTTCAACAAGTGACCTAATCTTTAAGAAAGTTGTAAACATATCTTCGCCATCAGTCTTTACCTGAGGACTTGGTGAACATTCTTTTTATATTTCTAAACTAAATGTTATTATTCAAAGGATCTGGTTCTGTAACTTTTGTCCCCCAAAATAAAACTTGAGTTTCAGATGGACTCTGGAACGCTGTAAATTCATCCATACTTCATCGATAATAGAAATTTGTACCACATATGATAAATAAAATAGTTTAAATATAGTCTAAAATTTTTTCATTAATGAAAATGAATGTCAACTGAGTCATTTAGTGCTTTTTATTCTGTTACATTTTTTTAAAGAGAGAATCTTTTTTAAGAAGTATATTTTTATTGATTTCAGAGAGGAAGAGAGAGGTAGAGAGAGACAGAAACATCAACGATGAGAGAGAATCATTGATCAGCTGCCTCTTGCACATGCCCCTCAATGGGGATTGAGCCTGCAACCCAGGCATGTGCCCTTGAACAGACTCAAACCCAGGACCCTTCAGTCCGCAGACTGACACTCTATCCACTGAACCTTGGATAGAGCCAAACTGGCTAGGGATCTTCTGTTACATTTTTAAATCACTGATAAGGAACACTTCCACAAGCGAAACACTCAAGGGGTAGTAGACTCAGTGAGCACCACAGTGCTACTAAAGCAAGTCCTGCTCCATAGCAGTATTTCCTGAACAGCAGCCCTCTCACTGTGGTCAAAGCTGGTCCTCCAGTCAATTAGCCTGGAGGTCAGTTCCTCTCAATGAGGCCAACAGCAATCAAGTCTTAACTACAACAAGACTGTGCACACAGCCCACACAGGGATGCACCTAGAGTGCCCAGCTCAGGTGACTGAAGTGGCTGAGGCACTGGACCCAAAAGGATATCTACTACACAAGGTGACTCTACCAACTCCAGGAGACATAGCAGCTCTACCCAATACATAGAAACAAACACAGGGAAGCAGCCAAAATGCAGAGACAAAGAAACATGTCACAAATGAAAGAAATGGAAGAAAGCAAATTACTGAATACAGAGTTCTAAACCATGGTTACGGTTACTCAAGGATCTTCATGTGATCTTTAAGAAACTTAGTGATACTTTCAAGAATCTTAGTGAGAATGCCAAAGACAAGGAAAAGGACCAGTCAGAAATTAGGCATACACTAACTGAAATAAAGAATAATTTACAGGGATTCAACAGTAAGTAGAGGATTCCAAGAATCAAATAAACAATTTGAAATATGAGGAAGCAAAAAACAACCAATCAGAAGAGCAAAAAGGGCCTCCAGGTCTCCATTGAGAGACACTCAAAGGTTTCAGTGACCCTGCAGCTACAAGGTGCCTCCAATCTGCTTTCAGTTGGTAGAGCATCGGCCTGCAGACTGAAGGGTCCCAGGTTTGATTCCGGTCAAGGGCATGTACCTTGGTTGCAGGCACATCCCCAGTAGGGGGTATGCAGGAGGCAGGTGATCGATGGATGTTTCTCTCTCATCATGTTTCTAACTCTCTATTCCTCTCCCTTCCTCTCTGTAAAAAATCAATAAAATATATTTGGAAAATATATTTTAAAAGACAGCACAGTTTAGAAAACATTAAATAATATTCCTACCCCTGTGGGAAGCTTACAATATGGAAGCACCAGTTATAAGAAAAGTAATAGTTTCCTTGTGGGAGCAATTTTGTATTAACCATCTAAAGCTTTATAAAATATGCTGACATTTTGACTTAGCAATTCCATTAAAAAAACTTACCTCAAAAAAATAAGATAAGGAGATTAAAAATGGCAGCACAGGGAGGGTTCTCTCCATTTGAAATTCTATATGGCAGACCCCCTCCCTTAATTCGGCCAAAGGGAGATTTGGGGAAGTAGGGAACTTAGAAATTCAGAAACAGCTACAAGGACTTGGGAAAACTATCCTTGAAGTCCACAGATGGGTTACTGATTGATTGCCCATCTCTCTAGGAACAGCTGTGCACCCTCACAAGCCTGAGGACCAGGTTTGGATAAAATACTGGAAAAAGGAACCCATACGCCAACCTGGAAGGAACCTTATCTAGTTGTACTAATCACCCCCTCAGCTCTTAAAGTTGCAGGACTGAACACCTGGATCCACCATTCCCGGGGGGAAAGCAGCCCACCAGCTGGACAATCAAGCATCCAGAGTGGAAGGTGACCTCTGACCTGAACAAGCCCCTGCGGATCATCTTTAAGACGGCGGAGGATCCGGCTGACTGACCTGACTTTGGTATTTCTGAATACGAGTGTTGCCGGATCCCCAGACTAGTACCGGGAGGAGAACTTCTCTGACCTTGTTACTCCGAACTACTATAATGACCCCCTTGGGGAAAATGATGAAGACTCGGCATGCTACACCCTCCTTTTCGTCGCCCCCCCTCAGCAGGAAATAGCTAGACAGATCTCGACCTTAGCCCATCCTGAGGGGCCCGCCACAAACCCCATTCTAACTGACTTGGGCGGAGCTACAAAGCCCACCCTGAGGGGACCACAAGAAGATATATATCAAAACCTCCCCACATTTGCCCAGCCAGTTTGGCTCAGTGGATAGAGCATCGGCCTGCGGACTGTAGGGTTCCAGGTTCCATCCCGGTGAAAGGCACATGCCCAGGTTGCGGGCTTGGTCCCCAGGAGGGGGCATGCAAGAGGAAGCCGATCAACTGATTCTGTCTCATCATGAATGTTTCTATCTCTCTCTCCCTCTCTCTTCCTCTCTGAAATCAATAGAAGTATTTAAAAACAAAAAACAAACAAAAAAACAAAAAACCTCCCCACATTGGCAGTTCAGGCTTTGGATCAAAGTCCCCTGGACCAGCAGTGCCGTGTAAGAAAGGTTTTACTTTCCTAATTCCTCTGAGTGTCGACTGTCATTCTCCTAGGTCAGTGGCCGGCAAACCGCGGCTCGTGAGCCACATGCGGCTCTTTGGCCCCTTGAGTGTGGCTCTTCCACAAAATACCGACTTCTGCGCATGGGCCACGAAGTTTCAATTGCACTGTATGTGCGCGCCTGCACGTGGTATTTTGAGGAAGAGCCACACTCAAGGGGCCAAAGAGCAGCATGTGGCTCGGAAGCCGCGGTTTGCCGACCACGGTCCTAGGTCATTCGCTACAATACTAAGGCCACTGGACCGCTTGCTATGATGTACACTGACCACCAGTGGGCAGTCAACCTGTCACCAGTCGCTATGATGTGCACTGACCACCAGGGGGCAGACGCTTCGACCAGTAGGTTAGCTTGCTGCTGGGGTCAGGCCAGCCAATCAGGACTGAGCAAGACAAGCTGGACACATCCTGGAGCTCTCCTGTGGTCCCTCCAGCCCCGATTGTGCATTGGTGGGGTTCCTTGGCCTGGCCTATGCCCTCTCACAACCTGTGACCCCTCAGGGGATGTCAGAGAGCCAGTTTCAGCCCAATCCCGCAGGCCAGGACAAGGGACTCCACTGGTGCACGAATTCCAGCCAACAAAAGTTCTGGTCCGGATTGCTTCACAGAGGAGTTTTACCAAACCTTCAAAGGGAACTAAAACCTATCCTCCTCAAACTATTCCAAAAAAATCCATGAGGAAGGAAAACTTCTAAGCTCTTTTTATGAGGCCAGCATTATCCTAATTCCAAAACCAGATAAAGAGACTACAAAGAGATTTACAGGCCAATATCCCTAATGAACCTAGATGCTAAAATCCTCAACAAAATATTAGCAAAACAGATCCAGCACTATATTAAAAAGATGATAAACCATGACCAAATGGGATTTCTTCCAGGTCTGCAAGGCTGGTACAATATTCGCAAATCAATAAATGTGATACATCACATAAAGAAATTGAAAGACAAAAATCACATAATCAGCCCTAGCTGGTTTGGCTCAGTGGATAGAGTGTCGGCCTGTGGACAGAAGGGTCCCAGGTTTGATTCCAGCCAAGGGCACATGCCTGGGTTGCGGGCTCGATCCCCAGTAGTGCAGGAGGCAACTGATCAGTGATTCTCTCTCATCATTGATGTTTCTCTCTCTCTCTCTCTCTCTCTCTCTCTCTCTCTTCCTCTCTAAAATCAATAAAAATATATTTAAAAAAAATAAAAATTAAAAAAATCCCACGATCATATCAATAGATGCAGGAAAAGCTTTTGACAAAATCAAACACCCTTTTTAAATAAAATCTCTCAGCAAAGCAGAAATAGAGGGAGCATATCTCAACATGATAAAGGCCATATATGACAAACCTACAGCAAACATCATCCTCAATGGGCAAAAACTAAAACCATTTCCCCTAAAAACAGGGATGTCTGTTTTCACAACTCCTTTACAAGATAGTACTGCAAATCCTAGCCAAAGTGATCAGACAAGAAGAAATAAAAGGCATCCATATTGGAAAGGAGAAGTAAAACTATTATTATTTGTAGATTACAGGATATTGTACATAGAAAACCCTAAAGACGCCACCAAAAAAACTACTAGATTTAATAAATGAATTCGGCAGATAACAAAATCAACACTCAAATATCAGTGGGTGAGCTTCAACCTATGAACAAGGAGGTTATGCTTTGATTCCTGGTCAGTGCACATGCCCAGATTGCGGGCTCAATTCCCAGTGCAGGAGGCAGCTGACCAATGATTCTCTCTCATTACTGGTGTCTGTCTCTCTCTCCCTTCCTCTCTGACATCAATAAAAATATATTTGAAAAAGAAAAACCCCACGTGTCATGAAAAAGCCACAAAAAGGATTTGCTAAGTTTTAAAAAACTATCATTATATCTTAATTTTTTCAGAACAAGACTTTTAAAAGTATAGATCTCTGAATTAAAGCAAGAAACCTTTCAAATTAAGCAATAAAATGATGATTTAAAAATGAAAATCAGAGACAAGCAGTCTCAAAATAAACACATTAAGCAAAAATTGAAATTTCAAGTTACATAATTATAACTAAAATATAAGTCAATTACTACATAATATTACATTATATTCCCCTTCAGTTCAATACATCTTTTTGTTGTAGTTATCTTCACCCAAGGATATTTTTCCATTGATTTTTAGAGAGAGTAAAAGGGAGGGTGAGGGAGGGAAAGAGAGAGAAACATCAATGTGAGAGGGACTCATCATTTGGTTGCCTACAGGCCAGGGATGGAGTCTGCAATCTAGGTACATGTCCTTGACCAGAATCAAACCCAAAACCTTTCAGTCTGTGGGCTGACGCGCTATCCACTAAGCCAAGCTGGCCAGGGCCAACACACCTTTTTATTCTATGATTTTTACATTAAAATAGACACTAGTAAACAAGGTCAATGGTAATGGTTATGGAGGTTTTCAATTAAACCACTTTAGATGTAAACTACGATAGGTATAATAGATTAAATTTCTGAAAATCACAGACCAAGTAGACTGCACAGTTTTATTAAGTAAAATATGCTATCATAACCTGAAAGTCAAGAGAAAGAAAATATTTCACATATAGAACATAAATGAAATGGGTTGTAAAAATAACAGCCAACAGTTTTCACTTGGGGTAGATCACTCATGGCTTACCAGGACTATGATGAGTCGCAAATCCTCCTTTCTGAAATTCATTTCCTGCCACATTCATCCTACCAGGATTAAAAGGTCCTACTGCAGTCTTGGTCTGTGAAGTTAAAGATGGGGTGTATGTTTGTATATTAACACCAAAATTACTTGGCTGAAGTCCTTTAGCGACATCTCCCAAGTTGGTATTCTATAGTGATGCTACAAGTGTAATCATTAAGTTCATATCTTGCCCATAATTCAGAGAGCTTATACCTGTTTCTAAGGTTGTTAACACTAGCAATCTGAATTTCAGAGTCAATTCTGTAGTGATAACACTATTACCCATTCCTACATTTACCTTTCTTCTTGAAAGACTGGAAGTGGAGAAGTCCACATCTTTGGTTCTGTTTTTAGTTCCTGGAAGTCCCCATTCAATAAAACTGAAAGAATTCTTTTTCCCTCCATTTGTTTCTATGTCCTCTTCATCATCAATAATAATAGTCTCACTTATATATCCCTTTTGGGAAGCCAAATCTCTTGAGGAAGGAATTAGGGAATCATTTCCTTGTAGTTTTTCATTTCTTGATGAAGCAAATATAAAATTTTTTTGATCAACTATTGCTGAAGAAGTTGAAGGAGGATGTTTAGATTCAATAAACACAACATCATCATCATCGTCTTGCACCGATGAGTTTCTCGATCTATTAACTAAAGTACTAGTTGGATGACCAAATGAATTTCCTACGTCCGTGAGACTAGTTGCCATGGCTTTACTCCCTAATAACACAGAAGTCTGTTCAGTCAAGTCCAATTCTCCCACTGAACATGTGTCTATGACAAAAAACAACAACAACAACCTGTAAGAGACAGAAAAAGAAAAAAAAAGTTATAGTATATTATTATTGCAAGAACTAGCACAAATGATATTTTTAATTCTATTCTTATGTGATTTTAATCTAACATTTAGGGAAAAAATTGGTCACCATTCTGCTTATCCTCTTCCATTAATGCTTACTTCTTCACAGTTCGATAAAATTTATACAATTTTTGGTAGTCCCTAAAAAATGTTTTTAATTAAATTTACTGGGGTGACATTGGTAAACATGATCATATAAGTTTCAGGTGTGGGGTTTTATGCTACAAGATCTGTATATTGTACTGTGTGACCACCAACCAAAGTCAAATCTTAAAAGAACATCTACTCAACTAAGAGTAATCCTTCTTTAGCATCAATAGGTTCTGTTACCTTAAGCAAAACATTTAAGGAAACCAATTTTACCATAGGCTAATTGATATAACCATAGGATATAAACAACAGCTGGTTCCTACAGCATCTCATCAATCTTATAATGAAACATTTTTTTAAATGTTTTATTAAGCTATTACAAATGTCTTTATCGCCCCATTATCCCCTCATCCCCCCAGTCTTGCCCTCACCTCACCCCGTTGTCTGCATCCATTGCTTATGCTTATATGCATGCATACAAGTCCTTTGGTTGACCTCATAATGAAACATTTTTGAGGACCTTCTGTACTCAATTACCTACTCACCCTTTATAGGGAAAAAAATACCTGTCTTCCTTTGAAATAAAAAACAGTAACGCCTGTCCAGCGTGACTCAATGATTGAGCGTTGCTCTATGAACCATGAGGTCACAGTTCAATTGCTGTTCAGGGCACATGACCGGGTTACAGGCTTGATCCCCAGTGTAGGGCATGCAGGAGGCAGCTGATCAATGATTCTCTTTCATCATTGATGTTTCTCTCTCTCCCTCTCCGTTCCTCTCTGAAATCAATAAAAATATATATATTTTTAAAAAGAACAGAAAACAGCAATAAAATAATTTATCAAGTACTAATAATCCACACTCCAAATATAATCAATCTACTATGTATACTATCTGCTAAAATGACTGTCGTTGTCCAATCCCTATTTCCCTAATCTTTTGTCATTTTTTCAAATTCTCTACTTCCAATATAACTATATGATTAAATCTTTCTGAATCACTTTTGCCCTTTTGTGCAGTAATCTTCAAACATCATGCTGTGCTTTCTATGTATAATTCTATAAACCCCATGATACAGTGGGGCCTTGACTTAAGAGTGTCCCGACTAACGAGTTTTTTGAGTTACCAGCTGTCTCTCAGCCGATTTTTTGCATTGAGTTGATAGAGTAATTTGAGTTAACAAGCTCCTTAACGAGCTTGGTCTCGAACGAATTAAACTCATAAGTCAAGGCCCCACTGTATAGACATAATTTAATCAATTTTACAGATCAGGAAAGATAAGCTAACTAAATTGTTTTTGATAAGCTCAAATAGGACTTTAATTCCAGACTCCAAATTCTTAACCACTCTGTTATATTCAACAAACACTTCTTTGTACCTACTACGCACTTGGGTATGATAAAGGAAAGAATCTGGCCTTAGCTGGTTTTGCTCAGTGGACCAGAGGACCAAAAAGTCCCAGGTTCGATCCCGGGTCCTGACTGGGCACCATGGATGGCAAATAGTCAATGAGTCTCTTTTACCTCGATGGTTCTCTCTTTCTCCTCCACTTCCCACCCTTCTACTCACTCCAAAAGTCAATGGAAAAAATACCCTCTTAAAAACAAAAAGAAAATAAAAAATACCCTCAATTCTCGGGTGAGGATTAAAAAAAAAAGAATCTGGAGAAGTGAATAATCAATAAAGCAAGGCTCTTGCAAGTTAGATGTGGATATGTGCACAGGTGGCAGTGAAATTGATCTTGAATAGAAATCACCTCTATTTCAAAGGCCAGAGGGAAAAAAGTAGGCATAACTGGAATATATATTAGTGTAGAAATGATAGGTGGAAAACTTAGTTAAGTTTATCCATGCTGGCCTCAATTTTCTTAGCTAGAAACTCGAGAGTGAAGGAGGTGGGAACTGTATGGGTGTTTAAACATCTCATATTGAAATGCTAAGTAACATTTCTATTCTAAAATTCTCCCAAGTAATTTAATTGATAATAGTTATAGTTATGTAATAGGTGCTATGTCAATAATATATTTAGTTAATGCTTACATAAGGTAGGAACTATTCTTTTTTTCCCACTTTACCCATTAGGAAACTTAAGACTCAGAAGATAAGGAATCCACATGGCCTGTCCAAGTCTCCAATCCTGAGAAGGATAGAGTCAGGATTCAAATCCAAGAAATCTGACTCCAGAATCTATCTCATAACCATTATGTTATATGCAATTAATATATAAAACAATTTTTTAAAATCACTTCTCTTTTATTACAATGAACTAGTTCATTTAAAAAAAAGTTAACATTCAAATAAGTCTATTTCAAAGATGCAGAAATAATGAATCTAAGAGACCAGTATAGAAGGGTTACAAAATAAACACAAAAATTGGGATCATGGTCAACACTTCTTCAGTAAACTTAGTATATGGTTGATTTTCAAAGGCAAGAGGCAATAATTTAGCCTCAACTGAGTTATGAAATATAAGAACTGTTATATACGAACTCTCTCAGTCCTTTCTTCATTTGAATAAATGTAAAACAGAAAAGAACAATTTCTGGAAAAGAGCTATAGTCAATTGCACAGTAGACTCTTGTGGCTGCTATGTCCTAGGACCTACCTCAATCTTCTCAATGAAAATACAAAGGACATTCTTTCCTTATGTTCAGCTCACTGCAGTCACCTACCTCTGAAAGAAGTTTAAGCCCTAGCTGGTTTGGCTCAGTGGATAGAGCGTCAGCCTGTGGACTAAAGGGTCTCAGGTTCAATTCCGGTCAAGGGGACATGCCCGGGGTTGCCAGCTCGATCCCCAGGAGGGGGCATGCAGGAGGCAGCCAATCAATGATTCTCTTTCATCATTAATGTTTCTACCTCCCCTCTCTTTTCCTCTCTGAAATCAATAAAAATATATTTTAAAAAAGGAAAAAAGTTTAAGTATTCATCTATTTTCAAAATCCCAGATAATAAAAAAGTTAACCACTACTAAAAGCCATTGTGTATTTAATTTAACCATCTAACAGTTTCTTAATTCCATAAACATAAGACTACAGAAAAGTTTCTACTATTTCTAAAATATTATTCAAAAACGGAGAAAACATTATGGATTTAATAATTAGCGGTGACACTGAGTTTTAGTTTTCTAAACTGTAAACTAAATGGGGATAATATATGACTCCAAGGGTTTTTTGTTTGTTTGTTTTTAATATGTTTTATTGATTTTTTACAGAGAGGAAGGGAGAGGGATAGAAAGCTAGAAACATCAATCAGCTGTCTCCTGCAACCCCCTACTCCCCTACTGGGGACGCACCCGCAACCAAGGCACATGCCCCTGACTGGAATCGAACCTGGGATCCTTCAGTCCATAGGCCGATGCTTTATCCACTGAGCCAAACCAGTCAGGGCTGACTCCAAGGTTTTTATTGAAATAACTGAACATGCCTGGACCATATGAAAGACTGCAAACAATGTTAAATCATTGTGCATGAGACAGTATTTAGACAAATCTTTGGCCTATATCCTAGGATTTCAACAATTGTCTAATTAATCTTAAACATTTTCATAACTTATAGTATCTCATTCATCTACAAATTAATGTTTAATTGAATTTAGTTTTGTATGATACAATGAAAATTAATGTAAAATCAAATTATGTAAAATCAAAGAAAAATCTACACAGAGAAGGTTGATACAAAATTTTACTACCACTATACAAAAAGGAAGAAACTGAAGCAGGACTCTAGTAATGGATACAAATCTCTAGTAATGGATAAACCCCTTGCAAAGTTAACAGGATGTCTACTTAGGGGTAAAGATAAAAACTAACACAAGTATATATATATTATATATATATATATTATATATATATGTACTTTGCCCAATTATACTTAGTTATTTATAGTAACATCTCATCTCATAGTTGTTTTTATAGGCATGCCTTGGAGATATTGAGGGTTCAGTTACACACCACTGCAATAAAGCAAATATCACAATATTTTTGGCTTCCCAGTGCAAATAAAAGTTATGCTTTCACTGTATAGTAGTCTATTAAGTATGCAACAGCATTATGTCTAAAAAATGTACATAACAATTATATCTAAATGTATATATAAAACATAAAACTTGCCATTTTAATCATTTTTAAATGTATATCTTGGTGTCATAGTTTTTTAAAATGTGCTTTTTGAAAGTTGCAAAAAAGGCATTCTAACCTCCTCGGAGTACACCTGTGCCTTTCCATTCCCTTCCTTTCCCACTCTCCCTCTCCCTTCCTTTCTGAAATTAATAATAAAAGTATTTTTTAAAAAAATGAACACCAAGTAGATTACTTTCTGGTAACAAGGAAAAAACATTCATTTCATAATGGAAGGATCTGGTGGTCCCTATCAATTCAGTGGTCGAGCTCGGAACTATGTACTGTGACAACTAGACTATCTACCTCCTGATGTAATGCTGATTGGGAACCAGAAGGGTACATAAAAATACATTTTCCTCAAATGAAAGACAGACACATACAAAAAATAGTCTTTACATGAACTTTAAAATAAAATAGGAGAGTCAGATTTTGTTAATCCAACAGTAAACAAAAATAAATGTTTGTATTCATTGGAAAGAAAAAAATATTAAATACAAAACCTGTAAAATAGAACTAACTACCTTTAAGTCCTATTTTGGAACTTTAGAGAATATCAGTGGTATTAAGCATCAATGGCACCCACTCCTAGCACTTTCCCAGGTGTTTGCCTGGCAGGGCTTTGGTGATAGGGTCCATCCAAGCAATTAGCTTTTTGCCTTCAAGATAACAGAAAGATAAATCACACAGAACAACATTGTACTATTGCACTCAATGTATGAAACAGAAAAGCAGGGTTAAATTACTCTTAAGGGGGATATTTTCCTTCTTAATTTCTGCCAAAGCGTCACCAGATTGGCCAGAAAGTAATTCCTGGTCCTAGAAGGAGAGAAAAGATGAAAAATAGTTTAGTTACAGCCAACCTGGACGCTGTATAATTCCTACCCTGCAGAGGGACATAGAAGAAAGGCGTTCAGGGCTCTTTTGCCTTCCCCATCCCCAGTGAAGCAGGGAAACCAGAATTTAAAAACTGGTATCGCACCACCAGACGGAGCTGCGTCTGTTCCCTCAAAGTACAGAATGGGGGGGAGGCACCCGGCCAGCTCAAAGGACGCGAGCGGGGCAAACGTTGCTTTGACGCCAGCAAGGGAAATGGAATAATGGCATTACCTCCCAAACGGACCCACCCGCATCACTCCGGGCGCCCGGGTAGGGGCTGCAGACGTCGCCACAGAGCTGAAATCTCCCACATTGGTCCCGAGCGTTTGCCCTGGGTCCGAGCCTTGCGACCCATCCCCGTCCCGTCCGCCACGAGATCGCGCCCCATTAAGACCTGAAGGGGAGCGCAGAGCAGGCCCTGGAGCGGACGCGGAACGTCGCCCACAAAACTGGGGACCCCAAGCTCTTGCGCAGCCCAGGGAGAGAGGGAGGACCCGGCGCCCCTCCCCAACCGCTCCCCCGACAGAAAGGAAAATGCCAGCGGCGTCACTGCCCGGCGTCCTCACCCGGCCCGCCTGGCCTCGCCCGCGAGCCCGCAGCCCTTAGGCCGCACGGGAACCCGACTAGTCCCCTGGGCCCGACGCCCAGTGGCGACAGCAGCCGCGCCGCAGAGGTTAGTCCCGGGCCGGGGAGAGGCTCCGAAGGCCTCCCTCGCCCATCTCAGCCTCTGGAGGCTGTCGGCGGGCCAGGAATGCAAAGACCCCGGAGATGAGCCTCACCGGTTCTGGCTGCGGCTCCCCCTCCCCGACCCACTCCCCAGGGCGAACGCACCAGCCCACTCCAGGCAGTCGCCGGGTTACCTCTGAGAGCGGGAGGCGGCGACAGCGCAGCCAGGCCGGGGCAGGCCCTGCCTCCCAGGCTCCCAATGGCTGCAGTGGAGGTCCGGCCCGGGGCGCGTCCATTGGCTACATCTGCCTTCCTTCAGGAATCCCTAGAAGGGATGGCCCGTGAGGCTGTCCATCATGCATCGGTCCCACCCTCGGCCTTCGCTTCCCCGCCAGCCCGCCCGGCCGTCTCCTGCCTCCTTGCCCCGCCCCCACCTGGTCGGTCGGGCCTGTCCCCTGACCGTGTTTTGCCGCCTCGTGGCCAAGAGCTCGGTCGCTGGACTATGGGCAGGAAGTTGCTGTGTCCGGAGAGTCCGGGACACTGAGACCGGACCGCTTGCCCTCGCTCGGCCCGGGCGTCCAGTCCGCCGCGGCGGTTCCCAGCATTTTGCCCGGGGAGGGACGCTGCCTCGATGTCCCCTACGCCCTCGTGTCCAAATCCTGGAGGCTGGAGGCCCCGGGCCAACGGGTCGGGCGACGGGCGAAGGCGTCCCTGAGCGATCTGGGGCGGACGCACGTCCACCCGCGCCTCATCCCGTGAGGAGCACCGCCACCACCCGTCATGGCTGCGGGAGGAGACGGCGTCCTCCATCTTGTCGGGACCACTCGGAACCGGGTCTGTGGGGCTGGGCGACGAGTCCCCGGGCTGACTCCGCTGCGCCGCGCTGTGCCATTCGGCCAAGGGACAGCCTGCTCCCAGCGCCCGTGTGGGGCCCAGGGACTGGAGACGGCAAGGAGACCCAGACACCGCTCCCTTCCCCAAGGCCAAGATGGAGGCCCTGGGGGCGCCACTGGAGCCGGTCCCGCTGCGGGTCTCTGGGTGCCGCCGCCGCCCGCCTGCGTCTCCCCCTAGCGGCCGAGTGGGATTTAATGGAAGTTGGTCAAACACCATTTGGTCATGTCTTGAAACACAGATAACACCGTTTAAGTAAAAAACAGATTGAGCCCCAATTGATTACTTCTGAGTACTTAGGATAAAGACAGGTTTATTGAGTTAACAGACGCAAATCATCTAAGACAAAAGCATGTTCATAGGTTGATGAGAGTCCTAGGTTTCTTGTATACACAGTGCTATATTTCATGGACATTGCTAATGTCACCAATATTTTATTACCAGCCCTCAATTATTGGTTGGAAATAAATGAAGCAACAAAAGGTAATTCCAACATTTTCATAACTGTTTTAAATTCTAGTCATACTTCTTGTGTTAAGCACCTGTAAATGCAAAGCCAGAGGTAAGTTAAGTTGGTAGAGAAAGCTCTGTAGATTTAAAGTAAGGGCTGTCAGAAACTTTAAATTGTTAGGCTAAGTAGCCACATGTCATGTATTTTCTGAAGTACTGCCTTGCTCACCGTTCTCTGGAATTGGATACTCTTCAAAGATGAAAAATTGGTAACATTTCTTTTCCCTGATAATGGCGATTATCAGAGAATGTTGAAATTTTAAGACAACAGTTGAACAAAATAGATCCAGAGACAGAAGCATGGAACAGACTGATGAATCTCAGAGGGAAGGCAGGGGTGGGCGGGTGGGTGAGGAGAGATTAACCAAAGAATCTATATGCATATATGCATAACTCACGGACACGACAATAGTGTGGTGAAGACGTAGGAGGGTTGGTTGGAGGTGGAGGGGGTCAGTGGGGTAAAACAATGGGGACATCTGTAATACTTTCAACAATAAAAGATTTTAAAAAAGAAAGTGTTCATCTGATAACATATACTTCAATAAATTGAATGTCACACAAAATTCATTTCCTAAATACATTTTCTTATATTAAGATAAACAGGGGCAGTAGCCACGTTGGCTGTAGAAGGTGGCATGTGCCGAGGCCTCCTGCAACGTTCTGCAACCCAAGCCTGACGCCATGGGGGACTCCCAGGACCCAGCCAGCAACCAGATGAAGCATTGGAAGGAGCAGTGGAACACACAGAAACCTGATGTCCTCACCTCTGGGGCTGGTATTCCAATAGGGGACAAACGTAATATTATGACAACAGGAGCCCCTCCTGGTTCAAGCTGTGGTTTTCACCGATGAAATGGCTCACTTTGACCGGGAGAAGATTCCAAAAAGAGTCGTGCATACTAAAGGAGCAGGGGCTTTTGGCTACTTTGAGGTCATGCACAACGTTACCAAATACTCCAAGGCGAAGGTGTTCGAGCATATTGGAAAGAGTTCGATTGCAGTTCAATTCTCCACTGTTGCTGGAGAATCGGGCTCAGCCGACCCTCGTGGGTTTGCAGTGAAATTTTACACAGAGGTTGATAATTGGGATCTTGTTGGGAACAACACCCCCATTTTCTTCATCAGGGATGCCATATTGTTCCTTCATCCACAGCCAAAAGAGAAACCCTCAAATGCACCTGAAGGACCCAGACATGGTCTGGGACTTCTGGAGCCTGCGGCCTGAGTCTCTGCATTGCCTTCTTCTTGTTCAGTGATCGGGGGGATTCCAGATGGACACAGGCACATGAATGGATATGGGGTCGCATACTTTCAAGCTGGTTAATGCGAAAGGAGAGGCTGTTTATTGCAAATTCCATTATAAGACTGACCAGGGCATCAAAAACCTTTTGGTTGAAGATGCAGCAAGACTCTCCCATGAAGATCCTGACTATGGGCTCAGGGTCCCTTTAATGCCATCGCCACAGGCAACTACCCGTCCTGGACTTTTTTTTTAAAACTAAATCTTTATTGTTCAGGTTATTACATTTGTTCCTCTTTTTTCCCCCCATAACTCCCCTCCTCCCAGTTCCCACCCCACTCCCCACCCACTGTCCTCATCCATAGGTGCACGATTTTTGTCCAGTCTCTTCCCCCATCCCCCACACCCCTTTCCCCCCCAAGAATAGTCAGTCCATTCCCTTTCTATGTCCCTGATTCTATTATAATCAGCAGTTCATACTGTTCATCAGATTATTTATTCACTTGATTCTTAGATTCACTTGTTGATAGATATGTATTTGTTGTTCATAATTTGTATCTTTACCTTTTTCTTGTTCTTCCTCTTCTTAAAGGATACCTTTCAGCATTTCATATAATAGTGGTTTGGTGGTGATGAACTCCTTTAGCTTTTTCTTATCTGTGAAGCTCTTTATCTGACCTTCAATTCTGAATGATAGCTTTGCTGGATAAAGTAATCTTGGTTGTAGGTTCTTGGCATCCATCACTTTGAATATTTCTAGCCACTCCCTTCTGACCTGCAAAGTTTCTGTTGAGAAATCAGCTGACAGTCGTATGGGTATTCCCTTGTAGGTAACTGAGTTTCTTTCTCTTGCTGCTTTTAAGATTCTCTCTTTGTCTTTTGCTCTTGGCATTTTAATTATGATGTGTCTTGGTGTGGTCCTCTTTGGATTCCTCTTGTTTGGGGTTCTCTGTGCTTCCTGGACTTGGAAGTCTATTTCTTTCACCAGGTAGGGGAAGTTTTCTGTCATTATTTCTTCAAATAGGTTTTCAATATCTTGCTCTCTCTCATCTTCTGGCACCCCTATAATTCGGATGTTGGTACGCTTGAAGCTGTCCCAGAGGCTCCTTACACTATCTTCATATTTTTGGATTCTTTTTTCATTTTGCTTTTCCAGTTGGGTGTTTTTTGCTTCTTCATATTTCAAATCTTTGAATACTGGTTAATGCAAAAGGAGAGGCCGTTTATTGGAGGTGGAGGAGGTCA
The DNA here is from genome assembly GCF_000147115.1 of Myotis lucifugus. NCBI lineage: Eukaryota > Metazoa > Chordata > Mammalia > Chiroptera > Vespertilionidae > Myotis > Myotis lucifugus. Next base: position 3,226,271 of record NW_005871067.1, on the reverse strand, counting down.
GTGGGGAAAACAAAAAAAAAATTTATCTGGACATCTGTAATACTTTCAACAATAAAGATTTTTAAAAAAGAATGTGTTCATCTGATAACATATACTTCAATAAATTGAATGTCACACAAAATTTAAAATTTAAATTCTAGTCATCCTTCTTGTGTTAAGCACCTGTAAATGCAAAGCCAGAGGTAAGTTAAGTTGGTAGAGAAAAGCTCTGTAGATATAATTTAAATTAAGGGCTGTCAGAAACTTTGGCCTTCGACCCGAGCAACATGCCGCATGGCATTGACATTGAGCCCAGCCCTGACAAGATGCTTCAGGGCTGCCTTTTTTTCTATCCTGATACTGCCATCGCCTGGGACCCAAGTACCTTTAGATCCCTGTGAACTGTCCCTACCGTGCTCGAGAATCTTGCGATCCTCTGGTCTGCTGTTGGGAGTTTGTATAATATTCTTTATTTCAGTCAGTGTATGCTTAATTTCTAGTTGGTCCTTTATCACAACATCGAGGGTCTCATTAGATTTCTTGTACATCTCATTAAGTTTATTGGCAGTCTCTAGAAGACTCTTGAAAGACCTCAATAGTGTGGTTTTGAATTCTATATCCAGCAGCCTGCTTTCCTCCATTTCTGTCATTTGTGTCCTGTTTCTTTGTCTCGGCATTTTTTATGATTCGCTGTGTCGATAGAGTGGCTTTCTGTGCTAAGTGTCCCAATTACCTGAGGTAGACACTCTTGGTGCACCCCCTTGTGGTCTTTGTGCACAGTCTTGTTGTAGCTAAGCCTTGATTGTAGTAGGTAACACTTGGAGGTATTTGACCTCCAGACCAATTGGCTGTGAGAATCAGTTGTGTCTGCAGTGGGAGAACTTCTGTCCTGGATCTCTAGGGCGGCGCTAATCTAGCCTCTGCCTGAGGCTAACCAGCAAATGCCTCCGTGCAAGGCTTGGGTGGGGCGAGTCCCAGGGGATCAACAGGGCGGGCAGAGTGAGCAGTTATGGTTGCTCTCAATCCTGTCCCCAGAGGCTCTGCCTCTCAAGTGTCCCAGCAACCGCTGCAAGTACCTCGGAAAGAAAGCTGCCCTCGAGTTCTGACCGATGCCAGACAGTCCCGCTTCTCCCATTTGAGTCTGGGTCCCCAGAGACTCACCCAGAACTGGAGCCCAGAGCCTGAGACTCCCTCCCGATTGAAACAGACAACCGCGCCCTCAGCCGCCAGCCCGCTCCGCACTCACCTCCGCACCTTTGTATTTTACTTGGGCACTGCACCTCCTCTGAGTCTCAGTGTGCTTTTTTCTTTCCTTCTAGTTGTAGAATTTCCCCTCAGCCAGCCTTCCTGTGGTTCTGGGTGATGTCCATTTCGTCTTTATTTGTATTTTTGAAGTGGTTGTGCGAGGCAGCAATCTCCGGTGTTTGCCTATGCCGCCATCTTTGTTTCTCTGCCCCCCTCCTGGACTTTTTACATCCAGGTCATGACCTTCAGTCAGGCAGAAAGTTCTCCATTTAATCCATTCGATGTTACCAAGATTTGGCCTCACAAGGACTACCCTCTTATCCCAGTTGGTAAACTGGTCTTAAATCGGAACCCAGTCAATTACTTTGCTGAGGTTGAGCAGTTGGCCTTCGACCCGAGCAACATGCCGAATGGCATTGACATTGAGCCCAGCCCTGACAAGATGCTTCAGGGCTGCCTTTTTTTCTATCCTGATACTGCCACCGCCTGGGACCCAAGTACCTTCAGATCCCTGTGAACTGTCCCTACCGTGCTCGAGTGGCCAACTACCAGCATGACGGCTCCATGTGCATGGTCGACCACCAGGGTGGTGCTCCCAACTACTACCCCAACAGCTTAGTGCCCCAGAACAACAGCCGAAGTTCACCCTGGAGAGCAGCACCTGCGTCTCGGGGACGTGCGGCGCTACAACACTGCCAATGGTGATAGCATCTCTCAGGTGCGGACGTTCTATACGAGTGTACTGAACGGGGAGCAGAGGAAACGCCTGTGTGAGAACATTGCCGGCCACCTGAAGGATGCCCAGCTGTTCATCCAGAGGAAAGCAGTCAAGAACTTAAGCGTTGTCATTCCTGACTATGGGGCCCGCATCCAGGATCTGTTGGACTAGTACAATGCCCAGAAGCCTAAGGATGCGATTCACACCTTTATGCAGCATGGGTCTCACCTGGCTGAAAGGTAGAAAGCTAACTTGTGAGGGTCGGAGCCCTGGTCTGGTGCCGAGTTGCTCTCTGCCTATGAAGCAAAGCATGGAATTCGTACCCGTAATCCACTGACGCACTCACCACTGGATAGAGATTCTGCTGTGCTAGATGCGCAAATGCAAGTCTTTCAGATGATAATCCAGTTTCCATAGCAAATCTATATATATATAAAACCCTAATATGCAAATACAGTGGGGCTTTGACTTACGAGTGTCCCGACTAACGAGTTTTTCGAGATACAAGCCGTCTCTCGGCTGATTTTTTGCTTTGAGTTTCGAGCTAAAATTCGGGTTACAAGCCAGCTTCAGATACCCCACTGTTAGTTGGCACAGCGAACGTCATGGTGAATGCCACAACATCAGCCCAGCATCACGTGTCTCACTCGTTCACAACTGATTTGACATACGAGTAATTTGAGTTACAAGCTCCATCATGGAAGGAATTAAACTCGTAAGTCAAGACCCCACTGTAGATCGAACAGTGGAACAACCAAACAACTGGTCTCTATGACATGCGCTGACCACCTGGGGGCGTGCGTGGAACATGGCGGGTGTCGACTGCGACAGGATGGTGGAGCAGGTGAGCAAGGGTGCCAGACCAAGGCGAGGCACTGGTTGCTGTCATCAGGCGAGCCTCTGGTGATTACTAAAAATTCTTTGCTCCCACATGCCAAGGGCCTGCTCGGCGATCGCACCCGCTGCTGGCACCCGGCACTGTTCCCGATTGCTGGGTGCCATCAGTGGGTGTGAACAGTGGCTGCTGGCCCCTATTACCCCTGAGGGCTTCTCTGCCTCCCCCTGCTCCTGAGGGGTGATTGGGGCAGCAGCCACTGCTTGCACCCGCTGATGGCGCCGGCTCCAATCGCTCTGTGCTGTCAGTCAGTGTGAGGGAGTGGCAGCGATGAGAGCGGGGCTCCCAGCAGACAGGGGACTAGGGACCGCAGCAGGAGGGGCCGGACGGGACGCAGAGGATGGGCCAAGACCTGTGCCTGTGCCCACCACAGCTTCATGGCCCACAGGTCCTTTCAAGGTGCACAAATTTGTGCTCTGGGCCGCTAGTAATATAATAATGGCTTTTAATGAAAATGAAAGGGACAATGAAGGTTAGGGCTTAAGAATCATTTAAAAGAAATGTGTTTGCTTTTGACAATTGGTTGGAATCTTCACTTGAAATGATCAGAATGAAAGTTTCTAGCAGAAATATATTTCGTTTGGTAGAAAAAAAATCTTGGTGAAATTAGTATGGTTTACATATCATC
>NW_005871067.1:3213137-3221978 GCF_000147115.1 Myotis lucifugus | reverse complement strand
CCATCAGCACAGAGCAGGGCTGATCAGGGGGTTGGGGCGCCTTCCCTGTCACGAACAGAGCAGAGCAGATAGGGAAGGTTGTGCCCCCACCCCTGTCACACACAGAGCCGCAGGGCGATCAGGGGGTTTGGGCGCTGCCCCCTGTCATGCTGATCCCAGTGCTGGGAGGCCTCTCGGCTCTGCTGATCCCAGTGCTGGGAGGCATATTACCCTTTTAACTATATAGGATAGAGGCCTTGTGCACAGGTGGGGGCCGGCTGGTTTGCCCTGAAGGGTGTCCTGGATCAGGGTGGGGTTCCCCACTGGGGTGCCTGGCCAGCCTAGATGAGGGGATGATGGCTGTTTGCAGCTGGTCACACACCCTTCAGGGTGGGGGTCCCCACTGGGGTGCCTGGCCAGTCTGGGTGAGGGGCTGAGGGCTGTTTTCAGGCTGGCGGGTGACTGAAGCTCCCAACTGCTCCATTTTTCTTTTCTTTTTTTAATTCTGGGCCAGCTTTAGCTCTGGCTCCAGCTCTGAAGCCTCTGCTGCTGAAAGCACATATCTGGTTTGTTTGGGTTCTATAATTGAAACACTTTATCAACTCCAGCTCTGAGATCCCGGCTGGCTGAAAGCGGGTTTCTGGGTTTTTGTTTAGCTTCTATATTTGTTACCATGTTTCAAACTGCCAGCTCAGTTTGTGCTTTTCTCTTTCCTTCTAGTTGTAGAATTTTCACTCAACCAGCTTTACTGTGGTTCTGGATGATGTCTGTTTTGTCTTTTAGTTGTATTTTTGAGAGCTTGTTTGGAGGTTCTAGCAGGGGAGCGCAGCTACTCGTATACCCTTGACCGAAGACCGGTCCTCTCCTGGGGGGGGGGGGGAGGTCGTCCTCTTCAACCGAGCGCGCAGCTTCGGGAGGGACACACATGGATCAGTGAGGGAGGAGGGGGACACCCGCTTAGCCAGCCAGATCAGCCGAATCAACCCTGGCGATCAATGGGGTGACAGATGTCGCAGCCAGATCGCCCTCACATCCTATTTTTGAAGTGGTTGTGCGAGGCAGCATTTTCCGGTGTTTACCTATGCCGCCATCTTGGTTTCTCCCTATAGTTATCTTAAAAGTCTTTTAGCCATCATCCAATGATATTGCTGTGCAACAAAAAATAGGTACATACATAGCTAAGATCTGGAAACAGCCTAAGTGCCCATCAGTAGATGAATGGATTAGAAAACTGTGGTCCATCTACACGATGGAATACTATGCTGCTGTTAAAAAGAAGGAACTCTTACCATTTGCAACAGCATGGATGGAACTGGAGAGCATTATGCTAAGTGAAACAAGCCAGTCAATGAAGGAAAAATACCACATGATCGCACTCTTTCATGGATAATTAAGACCATTACAAACTTTTGAACAATAATAAATACAGTGGCAGAGCTGCCTCAAACTGTTTGACGGACTGCAGTGGGAAGGCCAGGGAGGGTTGGGGGACAGGAGGGAGGGGAGTAAGAGATCAACCGAAGGACTTGTATGCATCCATATAACCATAACTAATGGACATAAGACACTGGGGGGTAAGGGAGGGCAGGGGCCTGTCAAGGGCGGGGGGAAAAAAGGACACTTATGTAATACCCTTTGTAATACTTTTAGCGAAAAATAAAAAAATAAATAAATAAAAATAAAAAAAAATTAAAAAATAGGTACATATATTAAAATTTTAAATTGAAATCCCTAGGCGTATAAACCTAAGTATTAATATTTTTTATCAATGAAAAATGAATTAAATCATTAACTCTTTGATTAAATTATCACAATGTATTACACATTTTAATTAATAATATGTGAAAAGTAGAATTTTATAGAACTATCTCATTTAATGTTATAGAAAGTAATTTTAAAAACAGCTCATGAATCTCAAGATGAATATTACTTTTTGCTAGAATAGGCCAGTTTTTGTTTCTTCCTTTTTCAATTTTATGCATGTAAATGTTGATAAAACGGTTGGGGTCCAACCCCAGCAGGTTCAGGGGTTCCCAAAGGTGTGGATGGAGTCGGCAAAGAAGGAATGACAGTGAGACAGCTTTCAGTTGATCAGCAGCCTAGCCAGGTTCTCTAGCCAGGTTCTAGCCAGGTTCTCCAGCCAGGTTCGGTCTTTTTTGTCCTGTTACATCTGTATTTATACCAGTTGATTTTAGTCCTATCCATTCTATTCCAAATGTTAGGGCGTTTGTTAATCTAGTTCTGTTGAGTTTAATCCTGTCTAGGTTAATCTCTGTGTTCCATTATAAGGGCTATTCCAAGGTCACTGCTCTACTGATAAACTACAAGGAAGTGACTGAAGGAGATTATCGTACCCAGTAAAGGTTATGTCCTCCCAGCTTTGCTGCTTGCCTTCCCTGGGACTGTCCTGTGTCAGTGAGTCTCCAGGGGTATAGGCTTTGGTGCTTTCCCTGGTGGGCAGACCCCCTGGGGATGTGGGCCCAACAAGTCCCAAATTTATTGCCAACAGTCTTAGTCCAAGTTCTTCATAGGTAGTACATGGTATTTCTGTAACACTAGGGGGTTTCACTGATTTATTCTCTTCTTTAGTCCTGTTAATCCGTAACTCCAGGGAAAAAATCCTCACCTGGAGAAACAACCTTACTTGGGCAGGTGGTCTTGTTTAAAACACATAGCGCTAAGAGGGGGAGCAAACATATTAAGAACAGTATGCCATATACGCCAGGTCCCTTGAAACATATGCTGTGCAGACGTTTCTTCCCTGCAGCAACTGTGTCAAGCAGCAAGGATGGACCGGCTTCTAGCAGAAAACTGGTTAACATCAAAACTGAGATAAAAATAGAAGTTTTGTTTAATGCTGTCTCTCCATTATTTTGAACTCTGGGAATTTCATGCTAAAAATTATATAGAAATCTGTATTCATTTCCTAGGCCTACTGTTAGAAAGTAATGCAAACTGGGTGACTTAAAACAACACACATTTTTTGTCCTAAAAAAAGTTGTTAAAGTTGTTGGTAGAGCCAAGTTCCCTCTGAGGTCTCCAGATGAGAATCCTTCCCTGCCTCTCCCAGCTGTTTTTTATTTGCTGGCAAACCTTGCTATTACCTTGTAGATGCATCATTATAGTCACATGGCTGTGTTGTTATTTCCTGGGTGTGTGTGTGTGTGTGTGTGTGTGTCCAAATTTTCCCCTTTGATAAGAGTCACCCTAATGACTCTTTTTAACTTGATGACCCTTGTAAGACCCAATTTCCAAATAAGGTAACATTTAAGTCACTGAGGGTTAGTATTTCAATATATATTTTGGAATGGGGGACATAATTCAATTCATAACATAGTTATTATTATCAAAAATTATTTTAAGTCCTAACTGGTTTGGCTCAGTGGATAGAGCGTCAACCTGCGGACTCAAAGTTCCCAGGGTCAATTCTGGTCAAGGGCATGTAACTTGGTTGCGGGCACATACCCAGTAGGGAGTGTGCAGGAGGCAGCTGATCGATGTTTCTCTCACATCAATGTTTCTAACTCTCTATCCCTTTTCCTTCTGCTCTGAAAAAAAATCAATAAAATATATTTAAAAAAGAAAAAAGAAAAAAAAAGACGTCCTGTCTGTCATTGAAAAAAAAAAAAACTATTTTAAGGACCTATCAGTTCACATCCTAGTTGGGTCTTCCTTTAGTTTTTTTTGAAAATAAAGGATTGAAGAAAGTTGCTTTGTAAGCAATAATATAAATGGAGCCACTTTATTTTTTTATTGATTTTAACCGTTTGAGTCCCAAGCAGCGCAATCGCGCTGCTGAGATTTTATGTCGAGAAAACATACGATTCCTTTGAGTGCCAGGGGGTATTGAAAAAACACTGTCAATACCCCGGCTTCCCCTACCCCGAAGAATCCCAAACAGCGCAACCGCGCTTTCTCTAAATGAGTACGAACAGACCCAAACAGCGTGATAGCGCTTGTTTTATTTTATGTCGAGAAATACCAAGCAGCGCAATCGCGCTGCTTGGGACTCAAACGGTTAAGAGAGGGAGTAAAGGAGAGAGAGAGAGAGACATCATTCGGTTGCCTCTTGTACACAAGCCTGGGGCATCGAACCCACAACCTGGGTATGTGCCCAGACCGAGAATTGAAAACGCAACCTTCTGTTGCACAGGACGATGCTCCAACCAACTGGGCAACACCAGCTAGGGCTAAATGGAGCCACTTTAAAATGGAGACGGAGCTGCCATCCCAGAGGAACTGCCACACACGTTTTATGACTCAAAGTTTGGAATGTTAAAACAGATAATCAGTACAAAATAAATTTTGGAGTTGGCCTAAAGCAACATCATATCGAAAAGAACTGTTTGCAAAGATAATAAGACAGTTATTACAACTCAACTGAGAATATCTGATTGAAATGAAAACCATTTTTTAGAATTAACATCACGGGCTGGCTTTAGCTCAGGGGTTCCTTCGCATACAAAGAATTAGCATCACTATGTTAGCATATCTTCATCAATAGAAGTGCCTTGCTTCTATAAAAGTAATTGTTCCCCTTCCCTTCTCATAAATACACCTTGCCTTTGTCTCCTAATTGGAACACTATTTGGGCTTCTGCCTGAATTAGTGCATCTCAATTAGTGATGTGAAATAAATGCTTGGTGCCTCTCACTTTGAAAGGCCTTTTAAGTTAGCACTATCCAGTCATAGAGTCATTTGTGGGGGGCTGTTTCTCTCTTTTCCATGTCCCGCATGGAAAAGGAAACAGTCCATTTGCTGAGTGGAGGAGCTGGGGATTAAGAAATTAAAGAAAGGCCAAGATGCAGAAATAGATTTTAAGCTGGGGCCAGGTGGGCGCCATCCTCTCTGATGGAGAGGAGGCAAAAAGCGGCCTGAGCCACACAGCAGGTTTATTTTAAAGGCCTAGATTTACATATCTAGTTCCGCCCCTGCCTGATTAACATGTCCAGCCTTATTGGGGAAGCATGTTCCCAGGGCGTGGCTCTGCCTATGCTCTGAGTTCAGCTGACAATAATAAGAAAATGCCTAGATGCCTCCCAGGCGGCCCTCTACAGTCATTCATTTACGTTAAAACTGACACCAGTATTTCAGATTGTCATTTTGGTAGGCATCATGCCTACCTTTGTTTTTACAGTAAGAGAAGCGTGCGTGTGAAAAGGGCGGCTTTGTCCAGGCCAGATGGCTCAGTTGGAGCGTTGATCCCAGTCAGGCACATGCGGGTTTGATCCTTGGTTGGGGCACCATAGACAAGGCAACCAATCGGTGTTTCTCACATTGATGTCTCTTTCTCTCTATCTCCCCCTTGCTCTCTTTCACTCTAAAAAAAAAAAAGCGGGGGGTGGGTGTCGGGGGTAAGTTTACCACAAAAGCACAGCTGAGGATCTGGAAATTGATTACAGTCTTGCACCACTTAACCATGGATACCTTCTGAGAGATGCCCTGTTAGGCGATTTGGGTTTTGTAGGAACATCACAGAGTGCACTTACACAAACCTAGATGGTATAGCCTGCTGCACACTTACGCATTGTCCCACAACATTAAGACGTAACTTGGTGATAATGAATTTTTCAACTCCATTATAATCTTATGCAACTACTGAAAAAGAAAAGTCATTATGTGGCTCATGACTACACAAACAGTAGCTTAGCAATTAAAGCATTACTCCTTTCTTGGAATAAAATATTTTTTAAAAAAATGTTATGGGTTAAAAAGTAATAATGTGCAAATGACTTCCTATTATTAGATTTAGATATTAAGGACAAGATAACAGAATGACTTTGATGGTGATTGTAATATGATATTGTCCATGATTGACATAATTGAAATAATTTGTAGTACTTTTGATGAAAGAACATCCAGCCTAAGAAAAAGTCTTAAAAGCGTTTATTTGAGCCAAATTTATGACAATTGCTGGGAAGCAAAATCTCAACAAATTGAAAAAAATGCTCCCAAGAATGTCAGTTTTACAGCTTATTTTATTTTATTTTATTTTATTGATTTTATTGATTTTGATAGAGGGGAAGAGAGAGGGATAGAGTGTTAGAAATACCAATCAGCTGCCTCCTGCACATCCCCAGTGCGGGACCGAGCCCACAATAAAGGTACATGCCCTTGGCTGGAATTGAACACGAGACCCCTCAATCTGCAGGCTGATGCTCTATCCCAGCGGTTGGCAAACCGCGGCTCGCGAGCCACATGCGGCTCTTTGGTCCCTTGAGTGTGGCTCTTCCACAAAATACCACGTGCGGGCACGCACGTACAGTGCGACTGAAACTTCGTGGCCCATGTGCAGAAGTCGGTTTTCAGCCTGGGTGAGTCTATTTTGAAGTGGCGTTAGAAGAAGTGGGGGGTGTCGGTAGGTCGGGAGACTGGAGAGAGGCACAGGCAGGCCGTGGGATACGCAGCACAGGGGAGGTACGTTGTTTTGAAGTACGTTCGCTGAGGTCGACCCCTTCCAACTCTCCCATCCACACGCGTCTATCTGAAACAAGTATACAAGACGAATGTGGATGGGAGAGTTGGAAGGGGTCGATCTCAGCGAATGTACCTCAATCAGATTGAGGACATGTTTAGCAAAGGCCAGCTTAGGAGTACCCTAATTAAGTTAATAACAATGAACCTACCTATATAGTTTAAGTTTAAAAAATTTGGCTCTCAAAAGAAATTTCAATCGTTGTACTATTGATATTTGGCTCTGTTGACTAATGAGTTTGCCGACCACTGCTCTATCCACTAAGCCAAACCAGTCAGGAATGCAGCTTATTTTAAACATTAGATCAGTGATGGCGAACCTTTTGAGCTCAGTGTGTCAGCATTTTGAAAAACCCTAACTTAACTCTGGTGCCATGTCACATATAGAAATTTTTTGATATTTGCAACCATAGTAAAACAAAGACTTATATTTTTGATATTTATTTTATATATTTAATTGCCATTTAACAAAGAAAAATCAACCAAAAAAATGAGTTCACGTGTCACCTCTGACACGCGTGTCATAGGTTCACCATCACTGCATTAGAACCTAAGGAGGAGATGTAAGAAGGATTACGTGAAATTCAATGCTGGTAGATTAGGGAGGCAGGAGAAAGCAAAGTGGGGAAATCCCAGAGATTGGATAAAAATTAAACAAAGAGACATGTACTTTGTTTACATTGATAGTTAACATTTATAGCACATAGAGATGGTATGCAGGGAACAACATAACAGTGTGGTTTTGTGCTCTGGTGCCCGTGATTGGCTTTTGGAGGGGTCTGGAAAATAAATTACTCTGATATTTCAAAGGTGTGTTATCTTAGATCAGTGATGGCAAACCTATGACACGCCTGTCAGAGGTGACACGCGAACTCATTTTTTTGGTTGATTTTTCTTTGTTAAATGGCATTTAAATATATAAAATAAATATCAAAAATATAAGTCTTTGTTTTACTATGGTTGCAAATATCAAAAAATTTCTATATGTGACACGGCACCAGAGTTAAGTTAGGATTTTTCAAAATGCTGACACGCCGAGCTCAAAAGGTTCACCATCACTGTCTTAGATGCACAAAGACAATAGATAATTTCAAAGTTAAAGACTGACTTTTGACAAGGAAGCTACAGGTTTAGGACATGTCTTCCCACCATGGCTCACTTTTAGTTAGGAATGTTTACATTCAGTCCACCCTTGTGTGGTAACTTTCGGTCTCTGGTTTTGGCCTCCTCTAAGCTTGTTTAGTATGTAGCCCCCTTTTTTGTCCACAGTACAACTGATATTATTTGTCTTGAAAAAGAATGGGGTATATCTCTGCTTATTGATGTGCACTCAGCTTTAAGACATACTGTTGAATGAAAAAAAAATCAAGTTGCAGGAAAATATATACTTGTACATGAAAAAATGTTTCTGTAAAGAATTACAAGAAACTGGTAACTGGTTGCCTCTGGGAGGCTGACTGGAAGGCTGGAGGAATGTGGTGAGGAAGACTTACTTTCACAGTGAATTGTCTTTCTCTCTTCTCCTTTTTCAAGGCAATCACCTCTCCTTCCAAGTACATATCTTGCAATTTGAAAAAAATTAACAGAAAAACACATTAAAAAAGAACAAAATAAAAGAATCACAAAGGTTATTCACTAATGTTGTTGTGGCAGAATGCACATGAGAACGATCAGCCAGCACTCTGAGGGAGGCAAGTTTAACCTTTATTTCGCAGATCTGCTAGTCCAGGAGAATTCCGGATCCATAGCCTGAACTCAACTTGTGAGGAGGCTCTGACCTATGCATCTCCTCCTGTGACGGGCCCCTGAGGGTCCCCGCAGCTCCGCCAAAGTCAGTCTTAGTGGGGCCTAGGGGTTAGGCTCTGCAGCTCTGCCCATCAGTCAGAGTGGAGAAGTAAGACTACAGTTTTAACCAGATACTGACCTAGGTTGCAAGCCCCCCGCCCCCATTTTCCTTTTCAATGTTATAAAAAACTACTATGGAATTATATGAAAATAATTAAATTAAAAAACAGAATTTAGCTTTGAAAACAGTTCAAACAATCAACAATTATTTATGTTGTACTTAGAACATTAAAATTAACATATTCCTACCAGCTGTTTTTCTAAGTTTGTGTGTGTGTGTGTGGCGGGGGGGGGGGGGGTCAGGGGGAGTAAAAAGCATTAATAAGTAAAGTGCTCAATAATGTTTTACTGGGAGAAACCAAGATGGCGGCATAGGTAAACACCGGAGTTTGCTGCCTCGCACAACCACTTCAAAAATACAACTAAAAGACAGAATGGACATCACCCAGAACCACAGAAAAGCTGGCTGAGTGGAAATTCTACAACTAGAAGGAAAGAGAAAAGCATACCGAGACTCAGAGTGAAAGGGCGAGGGCTATGCCC
>NW_005871067.1:3115169-3212082 GCF_000147115.1 Myotis lucifugus | reverse complement strand
GCTGGATATAGAGTTCAAAACCACACTTTTAAAGTTTTTCAAGAGTTTCTAGAAACCGCTGATAAATGTAGTGCGATCCTCAAGAAATCTAGTGAGACTCTCGATGTTGTGATAAAGGCCCAACTAGAAATTAAGCATACACTGACTGAAATAAAGAATATTATACAGACTCCCAACAGCAGACCAGAGGAGTGCAAGAATCAAGTCAAAGATTTGAAATACGAAGAAGCAAAAAACACCCAATCGGAAAAGCAAAATGAAAAAAGAATCCAAAAATATGAAGATAGTGTAAGGAGCCTCTGGGACAGCGTTAAGCGTACCAACATCTGAATTATAGGGGTGCCAGAAGATGAGAGAGAGCAAGATATTGAAAACCTATTTGAAGAAATAATGGCAGAAAACTTCCCCCACCTGGTGAAAGAAATGGACTTACAGGTCCAAGAAGCACCGAGAACCCCAAACAAAAGGAATCCAAAGAGGACCACACCAAGACACATCATTATTAAAATGCCAAGAGCAAAAGACAAAGAGAGAATCTTAAAAGCAGCAAGAGAAAGAAAGTCAGTTACCTACAAGGGAGTACCCATACGACTGTCAGCTGATTTCTCAACAGAAACTTTGCAGGCCAGAAGGGAGTGGCAAGAAATATTCAAAGTGATGAATGCCAAGAACCTACAACCAAGATTACTTTACCCAGCAAAGCTCTCATTCAGAATTGAAGGTCAGATAAAGAGCTTCACAGATTAGAAAAAGCTAAAGGAGTTCATCACCACCAAACCAGTATTATATGAAATGCTGAAAGGTATCCTTTAAGAAGAGGAGGAAGAAGAAGAAGGTAAAGATACAAATTATGAACAACAAATACACATCTATCAACAAGTGAATCTAAAAACCATGTGAATAAATAATCTGATGAACAGAATGAACTGGTGATTATAATAGAATCAGGGACATAGAAAGGGAATGGACTGACTATTCTTGAGGGGGAAAGGGGTGTGGGGATCCAGGAAGAGACAGGACAAAAATCACGTACCTACGAAAGAGGACAGTGGGTGGGGAGTGAGGGTGGAGGGTGGGGTGGGAACTGGGTGGAGAGGAGTTATGGGGGGAAAAAAGAGGAACAAATGTAATAATCTGAACAATAAACATTTAATTAAAAAATAATGTTTTAACAATTTTAATCATTTAAAAATATTTTTATTGATTTCAGAGAGGAAGGGAGAGGGAGAGAGAGATAGACACAGCAATGATGAGAGAGAATCATTGATTGGCTGCCTCCTGCATGCCCCACACGGGGGATAAAGCCCTGCAACCCAGGCATGTGCCCTGACCAGGAATCAAACTGTGACCTCCTTCCTGGTTCATAGATAAATGCTCAACCACTGAACCATGCTGGCCAGGCTATTTACCAATTTTTAGACTGCATTCCTGTCAATAATCTAGTCCATTCACATTAGGATTAATTTGTTGTTCTAGTCAGGATGTTGCCTATCAGCTTTCCTTCTTGATAGATAGCCTCTATTTTCTGTGAATCTTCTCATTTATTATTGAACAAATATCATCAGATTTGTTAATAACTTTATTTTGTTTTGTTTTGTTTTTTTAAACATATTTTATTGATTTTTTACAGAGAGGAAGGGAGAGGGATAGAGAGTTAAAAACATAGATGAGAGAGAAACATCGATCAGCTGCCTCCTGCACGCCTCCCACTGGGGATGTGCCCGCAACCAAGGTACATGCCCTTGACCGGAATCGAAACTGGGACCCTTCAGTCCCCAGGCCAACGCTCTATCCACTGAGCCAAACCGATTAGGGCAATAACTTTAATATCAGAAAGTTTTTTGTCTAAATTTTAAGCTAGCTTCTAAATTTTAGACAAGACTTTCCTTATGCATTTTGTGACCCTCATCCTTTCATTGTTAAATCCAATATATTTACTTCTCCCACATCCATTGCTGAGTTTACCAACATCAATTCTGGCTTAGACTACTCAACAGCTTCCCTAATTCTACTCTTGTGTCAAAATTAATGACAGAGAATTTAACCAAGATAATTTAGGAGGACCTGCATAAAGAGCTCTTGGCCCTCTATGGGTCATGAAAGCCCTACTTGAAGAACTCTGTATTATAGAAGTCCCCCCACCTCACCCCCAACTTCCTCATCTCCTGTATAAAAGAACTTCTCCTTTTTTAAAAAATAGGTATTTATTGATTTCACAGAAGAAGGGAGAGGGAAAGAGAAGGGGAAACATCAATGATAAGAGAAAATCATTGATTAGCTGCTTCCTGCATACACCCCACTGGGGATTGAGCCTGCAACCCGGACATGTGCCCTGACCAGGAATTGAGCCTCCTGGTTCATAGGTTGACATGCACCCACTGAGCCATGCTGGACCAACCCAAATAAGTCTTTTTTATTGAAGAAATACCTGGCTTGCATTTTGAGATCAACACTTGCTACCTCCCAGCCATTCTCCACAAGTGGCCAGCCTTATCTGCTTCAAATTTACATCGTATTTTAGGACTATTTCACTTAAAACCCTATTTATGGTTTCTCTATGTACTAGAATAAAATTCAAGTTCCTTAGCATGGCCTACAAGGCCCCACTTGAACCTACTCTTGTCTAGCTCTTCACCTCCATCTGTTGTCACTCTTTCCTTGAGTGGTGTGCTCTACCTTATTCATCTTCCAATTCCCAGGACAAGTTGAATTCTTTCCTTTTCTGCTGTCCAGAACAATACTCCCCTGGTTACTCTAATGGGCTCTACTTAGATCTCATTTTAAATGTTACTTCCTCAGAAAGGTCTTCCATGATCTGTAGTATAGGTCTACATTGTTATTTTCTATAAGGAAGATTTATTTATTTCCTTCCTTGCACTCAACTGTAATCATTTCATGCATTTTGTTGATTCCCTGTTTGTTGGCTCTTTCTAGTCTAGTCTAGACTACACCTTCCATGATGGTAGGGATCACATCTGTCCTTTTCACTGTTATATCCCTAGCACTTATTGTAGTATCTGGCATTCCAAATATTTTTGGGATGATGGAGCAAGATCTTAATAAACATTCCACACTCTCTAATAACAATGACTAATTTTGTCACCACCATGAAGCATTAGTTGGTGAAACTTTTCCATCTTGCCCCAGCCGGGTGATTCAGTTGGTTGATGTGTTGTCCTGTGTACCAAAAATGTTGTGCTCATACCTAGGTTTTGGGTTGGATCTCTGGGAGGCAACTGATCTATGTTTCCCTCACACATTGATGTTTCTCTTCCTCTCTCTTCTGTTCTCTCTCTCTCTCTCTCTCTCCCTGTCTTTCCCTTTCCCTTCATCTCTCTCTAAAATCAGTAAACATATCCTTAGGTAAAGTTTAAAAAAGATACAAACAGACAGAAAACAACAAAACTGGCTGGTGTGACTCAGTTGTTGAGTGTCAATCCATGTACCAGGAGATTACGGTTCAATTCCCAGACAGGGTACATGCCCAGGTTGTGCATTCGATCCCCAGTAGAAGGCATGCAGGAGGCAGCCAATCATTGATTCTCTCTCATCATTGATGTTTCTATCTCTCTGTCCACTTCCTTTCCTCTCTGAAATCAATAAAAACATATTTAAAAAAGCATACACCAAAACACAACTTTTCCCCAGGCCCATTACCTTTGTCTTTCTCTCTCCTAAGCTCCAAGGGCCCTTCTCTTGCTTCTGTAACTTGTTTCCTGAGCCTACATAGCCAAGCTGGTTCACTTTTACTACCTCTGTAACTTTCTAAATAAACTTTCTCTTATAAAAGAAAACAAAACAAAGCAAAACTTTTCCATTTATCCAGCTTAATAACTCCTTGGACTTTGATTTCTTACAGGAAACAAGAGGAAGGGAATGTTCATAATTAGCTGGAAAAGTGAGAAGGGGTTATTTGGAGGTATTGGAATCCCAGAGATGAGAAGACGATAAGGACAGAGAAGGATTTTCCATCAAGTGCATGCTATATAATAAAGTTCACTGTACCCATGCAAATTGACCGTCACACCCATCACTCCGCCACAAATATGGCAGCACCTACAGTAGAAGCCGAGTTTCCGTAACGAGCCTTAACAAGAAATCAGCAGGGACATGAGGCTGCACCCCTCCACCCCCGTGGGGCTTGACAGGGGACCTCAAGCAGCGCCTCCTACCCTGGCACCATGCAGGGGGACCTTAGGCTGTGCCCCTCACCCGGCAGGGCTTGACAGGGGATCTCAGGCCATGCACCCCACCTGGTGGGGCTTGACAGGGTATCTCAGGTGGTGCCCCCCACCCGGCAGGGCTTGACAGGGGACCTTAGGCTGCACCCCCAACCCCAGCGCCAGGCCGGAGAACCTCAGGCCGCGCCCCCTTCCTGGTGGGGCTTGACGGGGGACCTCAAGATGTGCCCCCCACCCCGATGCTGGGCCGGGGTCCTCAGGCTGCTCCCCCCACCCCAGTGCCAGTCCAGGGGACCTGAGGCCATGCCCCCCTCCTGACGGGGCTTGACAAGGGACCACAGGCCATGTCCCCCACCTACCCCCCACCTGCATCCCCCTGCCCCAGTGCTGGGCCGGGGGACCTCAGGCTGCTCCCCTCACCCCGGTCCAGGGGGCCTCATGCCATGATTCCGGCCCAGCGGGGCTTGACAGGGGATCTCACCCTGTGTCCTCCACCCGGTGGGTCTTGACAGGGGACCTCAAGGTGCGCCCCCCGCCCCAGCCAGGGCTGAGAGACCTCAGGCCATGTCCCCCGCCCTGGCGCTGGTCCAGGGGACCTGCGGCTGTGCTCCCTGCCCAGTGGGGCTTGACAAGGGTGGGACCAGCTAGGTCTAGATCTAGCCCAAAGGGGGGGGGCAGTCAGGTCTGGGTCTTTCGCGATTTTGAGGCA
This sequence comes from Myotis lucifugus, assembly GCF_000147115.1. Lineage (NCBI taxonomy): Eukaryota > Metazoa > Chordata > Mammalia > Chiroptera > Vespertilionidae > Myotis > Myotis lucifugus. Next base: position 3,207,192 of record NW_005871067.1, on the reverse strand, counting down.
CACATGGGTGGGCGGGGACTTGACTCTGGGTCCCGTGGTGTGCCTCAGACTCTGACAGGAGGAAGATTTTCAAATACATTTTACTAATTTTCTTTCATCTTTGACACTTCTATTATAGAGAAAGGGCAAATAGCAATAATAAAATATTTCCTCTAATTAATCCCTTTTTTAATGTGCACAAATTTCGTGCACCGGGCCACTAGTATTATGTATAATTCCCTCATTTCAGTGAAGAAGAACCTGAGGCTCAACAAAGTCTAGGGTCACAAAGCTCACAAATGGTGGAATCAGGATCAAAGTCAAATCTGCTTTCTCCTCCAAATCCTCGCATTGCTTTTCCAGGGATTGTTAATCAGCTGTTTCATAACGTGTAACACATGTTATTAAGAAGGAATAAGTATTTAATGTATTTTAGGAAGGATGGTAACTTAAATCTCTATTTTTTAAATTGAGTTTTTCTATCTATAGTTCATTTTGGGTTACTCTCAGCTTCTGGTGTCATTGTGTGTCTTTATTTGTTTTAGAACTTGAATTTATCCATAATTTACTTTCTCTAGAATTATGTTTTTCAAATCACAGTTTGTAAGCTAAGAAATCAATTTGGTGGTTTGGAAACACTGTTTATTAAACACAACAACAGCCCTGGCTGGTGTGGCTCAGTTGGTTGGGTGTCATCCTGTGCACTGAAGGGTTGCTGGTTTGATTCTGGGTCAGCGGACGTGCCCAGGTTGTGGGCTTGATCCCCAGTCGGGGACATGCAGGAGGTAGCCATCAATGTGTTGCTCTCATGTTGATGCTTCTTTCTCTCTCTCCCTCTCCCGTCCTCTCTCTCTCTGAAATTCAATACACATACACACACACACACACACACACACATGCACGCACACACACACACACACACACAACCCCCCTCAAAACCAATAGCAACAACAAAATGGAAGAAAACAGTACAGAGTATATTTAAATAGAGTAGAATATTATAAAATACAAAATCCACCTAAGGTAGTAAAGGCAATAATTTTCTAATGTAACTTTTATTTCAATTATGTAGTTATGTATATAGTTAGGTTTGTACTGGGTCTTTTTCTTTTGGTTGGGTACAGTGAACTTTATTGATGGTGCACAACAAAGTAGGGCTCCCTACGCCCCTCCCTTTCTCCAGGGGGTCTGGGATGGAAACGGTGGTTAGGAGATTCTTAGTGTGTTGGGGGACCAATCTAGGTCAAGGACTCCCCAGCAGCTGAGGGCCTCTCTTCCTCTTGCTGGGGCTGGTGGTCCAGGGGACTCTTACTCCTTGGAGGCCATGTGGACCATAAGGTCCACCACCCTGTTGCTGTAGCCAAATTCATTGTCATACCAGGAAACGAGCTTGACAAAGTGGTCATTGAGGGCAATGCCAGCCCTGGCATCAAAGGTGGAGGAGTGGGTATCACTGTTAAAGTCACAGGAGACAACCTGGCCTTCAGTATAGTCCAGGATGCCCTTGAGGGGGCCCTCTGATGCCTGCTTCACTACCTTCTTTTAAAAAAAATATATTTTTATTCATTTCAGAAGGAAGGAAGAGGGAGAGAGAAATAGAAACATCCATGATGAGAGAGAATCATGGATTGGCTGCATCCTGCAAGTCCCTCACCGGGGATTGAGCCCACAACCCAGGCATGTGCCCCTGACCAGAATCGAACCCGGGACCCTCCAGTTCATAGGTTGATGCTCTATCCACTGAGCCAAACTGGCTAGGGCTTCACTACCTTCTTGATATCATCGTATTTGGCAGCTTTCTCCAGGCAGCAGGTCAGATCCACAACCGACACATTGGGGGTGGGGACACGGAAGGCTATGCCCGTGAGCTTCCCATTCAGCTCAGGGATGACCTTGCCCACAGCCTTGGCAGTGCCAGTAGAAGCAGGGATGATGTTCTGGGAAGCCCCTCGGCCATCATGCCACAGCTTCCCAGAGGGGCCATCCATGGTCTTCTGGGTGGCGGTGATGGCATGGACTGTGCTCATGAGTCCCTCCACGATGCCAAAGTTGTTGGGATGACCTTGGCCAGGGGGCCAAGCAGTTGGTGGTGCAGGAGGCATTGCTGACAATCTTGAGGGAGTTGTCATACTTGTCATGGTTCACACCCATCACAAACATGGGGGCATCGCAGAAGGGGCGGAGATGATGACCCTCTTGGCTCCGCCCTTCAAGTGAACCCCAGCCTTCTCCATGGTAGTGAAGACACCGGTGGGATCCACAACATACTCAGCACCAGCATCACCCCATTTGATGTTGGTGGGATCTCGCTCCTGGAAGATGGAGATGGACTTTCCATTGATGACAAGCTTCCTGTTCTCAGCCTTGACCGTGCCTTTGAACTTGTCATGAGTAGAATCCTACTGGAACATGTACACCATGTAATTGAGGTCAATGAAGGGGTCATTGATGGCAACAATATCCACTTTGCCAGAGTTAAAAGCAGCCCTGGTGACCAGGCACCCAATGCGGCCAAATCCGTTCACTCCGATCTTCACCATCATGTCTCAGGGTTGTGGCTGCTGGCACAGCGCAGGAGGAAAGGCTGTCTGACCAACGGGAGGAGCAGAGAGCCTGTACTGGGTCTTTGTATATAATATGTATCCTAGTGATTGTCATGGTCAAAAAAGTTTATAAGACAATTCTCTATAATGTATTCCTTTATACAGTGTTTTAAAGTATATAAGAATGATATGTTTACAGACTGTAAAACCTCAGAGGGAAGGCAGAGGAGGATGGAAGGTCAGCGAGATCAACCAATGAACTCATATGTGTATATGCACAACCCAGAGACACAGACAATACAGTGGTGAAGGCTTGCCGGGAGGGGAGGGGAGGAGAGGGAAATGGGAAAAAAAGGGACATATGTAATATTTTCAACAATAAAGATTTATTTTTTAAAAAATGATATATTTAGACTTAAATATTATAAACTAGAGGCCCAGTGCATGAATTTATGCACCAGTGGGGCCCCTCGGCCTAGCCTGTGGGATTGGGTCGAAACCAGCTCTCCGACTCCCCCTAGAGGTCCCAGGTTGTGAGAGGGCGCAAGCCAGGCCGAAGGACCCCACTGGTGCATGATTGGGCCAGGGAGGGACTCGGGAAGTTGGCCAGCCGGGGAGGGACCATGGGAGGGTTCTAGGGCGTGTCCAGCCCTTCTCGCTCAGTCCTAATCGGCTGGACTCAAGCAGCAAGCTAACCTACCGGTCGGAGTGTCTGCCCCCTGGTGGTCAGTGCACATCATAGCAACTGGATGACTGTTTGACTATCTGGCCCCTAGTGGTCAGTGCATGTCATAGGGAGCAGTTGAGCGGCCTTAGCATATCATTAGCATATTATGCTTTGATTGGTTAAACGAACGAATGGATGACCAGACACTTAGCATATTAGGCTTTTATTATATAGGATTAGGAGAAGCATATCTTGGAAAGGCAGCTTGGTGAGGTGGTTTAGAATATGGACTCTGGAGCCAAGAATTCTAGGGCCCTGAGTCCCTCTTGCTAGCTATGTAATCTTGGATAAGTTTCTTATCCTTTCTTTGCCTCAGTTCCTCATCTGTAAAAGTGTTACAGTCATATTAACTACTTTACATGTTGGTAAGAGGATAAGGAGTTATTATTCACATCAAACAAAGAACAACTTCCTTCTTCCACATAAAAATTTCCTCAGTGCTTCAATTATTAAAATATTGCCTTTTTCTTTTCTTTATTTAGTAAATTTTTAAAATTGATTTTTAGAGAGAGAGAGGAAGGGAGACAGAGATAGAGATAGAGATAGAAATAGAGAGAAACATTGATTTGTTGTTCCACTTACTTATGCATTCATTGGCTGATTCTTGTATGTGCCCTGACCCTGGATAAAACCCTTGGAGTACTGGGATGATGCTCTAATGAACTGAACTCCCTGCCCAGGGTTTGTCTTTTTTTCTCGTTAATGGTAAAAGTTAACATGTTAGTCTACCTTAGCTCTCCAATTTCCTGCCCCAAACAATTCTTTCTTTTTTTAATATCCTCACCCAAGGATATTTTTTCTATTGATTTTTAGAGTGGAAGTGAGGGAGGTAGAGAGAGAGAGAGAGAGAGAGAGAGAGAGAGAGAGAGAGAGAGAGAGAGAAAAGAGATGTGAGAGTGTCACATTGATTGGTTGCCTCCCATACAGGCCCCTAATGGAATGAGGATGGAATCTGCAACCCAGGGTAACTGCCCTCAACTCAGAATTGAACCGAGATCCTGTGGTGCAATGGATGACACTCTAACCCAGTGGTTCTCAACCTTCCTAGTGCTGCGACCCTTTAATACAGTTCCTCATGTTGTGTGACCCCCAATTTCATTGTTACAAATTGAACATAATTAAAGCATAGTGATTAATCACACAAAATATGTAATTATATATGTGTTTTCCGATGGTCTTAGGCGACCCCTGTGAAAGGGTCGTTCGACCCCCAAAGGGGTCGCGACCCACAGGTTGAGAACCGCTGCTCTAACCACTGACCAACACAAGCCAGGACTAAATAATTTTTTGTTTAAAAAATATATTTGTATTGATTTCAGAGAGGAAGGAAGAGAGAGAGAGAAAGAGAGAGAGAGACATCAATGGTGAGAGAGAATCATTAATTGGCTACCTCCTGCATGCCCCTACTGGGATAGAGCCCACAACCTGGGCATGTGCCCTTGACCGAAATCGGACCCGGGACCCTTCAGTCCGTAGGCCAACGCTCTATCCACTGAGCCAAACCAGTTGAGGCAACAATTCTTTTATCTGGACTTCTAGTCTCCTAGTGTTAGGGGCAAGAAAGGAATATTGGGAACTGGCTATCATTGTGGGAAGTATTGATCATGCTCTGTTAATCATGATTGCCTTGTGTTGGTTAAAGAAAAGACATTCTGACCTGGCTGGGAGTTGTATGCCCTCGGGACCTGGGAGTCAACCTTGGAGTTTGACATGCTTGCCCCAGACCTTTACTACCCTATTGTCTGTGTCCATGGGTTATGCATATATGCATACAAATTCTTTGGCTGATCACTTTCCACCCACCCTCTGCCACCTTCCCTCTGAGATTCCCCAGTCTGTTCTATGCTTCTTTTTCTCTGGATCAATTTTGTTCATCAGTTTATTTTGTTAATTAGATTCCACATATGTGTGAGATCATGTAATACTTGTCTTTCTCTGGCTGACTTATATCGCTTAGCATAATACTCTCCAAGTCACTCCATGCTGTATCAAAGGGTAAGAGATCACCCTAACCTGTTTGGCTCAGTGGATAGAGCGTCAGCCTGCGGACTCAAGGGTCCCAGGTTCGATTCTGGTCAAGGGCATGTACCTTGGTTGCGGGCACATCTCCAGTAGGAGGTGTGCAGGAGGCGGCTGATCGATGTTTCTCTCTCATCGATGTTTCTAACTCTCTATCCTTCTCCCTTCCTCTCTGTAAAAAGTCAATAAAATATATTTAAAACAAAACAAAACAAAACAAAAAAAAAACAAAGGGTAAGAGATCCATCTTTTTTTTATAGCTGCATAGTATTCCATGGTATAAATGTACCACAGCTTTTTTATCCTCTAGTCTACAGATGGGCACTTGAGCTGTTTCCAGATCTTAGCTATTGTAAATGGTGCTGCTATGAACATAGGGGTGCATACATTCTTTCTGATTGGTGTTTCTGGTTTCTTAGCATATATTCTTAGAAGTGGGATCACTGGGTCAAATGTCAGTTCCATATTTAATTTTTTTGAGGAAACTTCATACTGTTTCCATAATGGTTGCACCAGTATGCATTTCCACCAGCAGTGACAAGGGTTCCCTTTTCTCCACATCCTTACCAGCACTTGTCATTTGTTGATAGTTGCCATTCTGATAGGTGTGAGATGATACCTCATTGTCATTTTAATTGGCATCTCTCTGATCAGTGACTTTGAGCATTTTTACATATCTCTCTTTGCCATTTATGTGCCCAGTATGGAGAAGTGTCTATTTAGGTATTTTGCCCATTTTAAAAAAAAATAGATTATTTGTCTTCCTTTTGTTAAGTTGTATGAGTACCTTATATATTTTGGATGTTAACCCTTTGTCAGATGTATCACTGCCCAATATGTTCTCCTACACGGTGGGCTTCCTTTTTGTTTTGTTGATGGTTTCTTTTGCTGTGCAGAAGCTTTTTATTTGGATGCAGTCCCATTTGTTTATTTTCTCCTTAGTTTCCTTTGCCCTAGGAGATGTATCTCTAATCATATTGCTATGAGAGATGTCTGAGATTTTACTGCCTATGGTTTTGCCTGGGATTTTTATGGTTTCTCAACTCACATTTAACTCTTTTATCCATCTTGAGCTTATTCTTGTGTACGTGGGTGTAAGTTGGTGGTCTAGTTTTATTTATTTTTGCATGTATCTGTCCAATTTTCCCCAACACCATTTATTGAAGAGACTCTGTCCATTTTATGTTCTTGCCTCCTGTGTCAAATATTAATTGAGCATAATGTAATGGCTTGGGCAATTTTTGGGGTCTCTGTTCTGTTGGATTGACCTATATGCCTGTTCTTGTGTCAGTAACAGGCTGCTTTGATTACGGTGGTTTTGTAGTATAACTTGATATGTGGTATTATGATTCCACCAACTTTATTCTTCTTTATCAGGATTGCTGTGGCTATTTGGGGTCTCTTTTGGTTTCATATATATTTTTGGATCTGTGAAATATGCTGTTGGTATTTTTTAAAATATATTTTTATTTATTTCAGAGAGGAAAGGAGAGGGAGAAAGAGATACAAACATCAGTGATGTTTTTATCACTGATTGGTGAATCAGTGATTGGTTGCCTCCTGTATACCCCCTACTGGGGGATCTAGCCTGCAACCTGGGCATATGCCCTTAACTGGTATCTAACCCAGGATCCTTCAGTCTGCAGGCAGACACTCTATCCACTGAGCTAAACCAGCCAGGGCTATGCTGCTGGCATTTTTTTTCCTGTTGGTATTTTAATAGGAATTGCATTGAATCTGTAGATTGCCTTGGGCAGTATGGACATTTTAATGATGTTATTTTTACCAATCCATGAACATGGTATATTTTCCCACTTATTTATATCTTTATCTCTTTTTTTCCAATGTCATGTCATTTTCCAAGTACAAGTTTTTTACCTTCTTGGTTAAGTTTATCCCTAAGTATCTTAATGTTTTTGTTGCAATGGCAAATGGAATTGTTTGTTTAGTTTCTCTTTCTGAAGAGAAACTATAATAATAAAAGGGTAATATGCTAATTAGACCAGATGTTTTCGAGAGGTCATTCCAGACATCCTTCCTGATGAAGCTGGGGCCGGAGGGAAGACAGCAGGGTCCTGGGTGCCTGGGGGCAGCCCGAGGGAAGCCAGCCTGGGTCCCAGATGCCTGTGGGTGGCCTGGGCGAAGCCAGCCGGGGTTCTGGGTGCCTGCAGGTGGCTGGAGGGAAGCCAGTGCCAGCAGCCGGGGGAAGGAAGTCCTACTCTTGCATGAATTTTTGTGCATCAGGCTTCTAGTTGGTTTGTAAAAAAGCCATTGATTTTTTGGTGTTGATTTTGTATCCTGCTACATTGACAAATTCATTTATTAAATCTAGTAGTTTTTGATAAAGTCTTCAGGGTTTTCATGTACAATATTATGTCATCTGATAATAATGAGAGTTTTACTTCCTCCTTTACAATGTGGATGCCTTTTTTTTTCATTTAGAAAAATGTTTAACATGTTCCTTATTGAAAAAAGAATATTTCTAAGTTTTTGCAACAATGAATGAATTTGGTCTTAGCTGTGCCATTCTATTATTTAAAGCTTTCTACTTTTTTATTATTTTAATTATTTTATTTTATTTATTTATTTATTTATTTATTTATTTATTTATTTTAAAAATATATTTTATTGATTTTTTACAGAGAGGAAGGGAGAGAGATAGAGAGTTAGAAACATCGATGAGAGAGAAACATCGATCAGCCGCCTCCTGCACATCTCCTACTGGGGATGTGCCCGCAACCCAGGTACATGCCCTTGACCGGAATCGAACCTGGGACCCTTGAGTCCGCAGGCTGATGCTCCATCCACTGAGCCAAACCGGTTTCGGCTATTTATTTATTTTTAATGCTTAAAGTATTACAAAGGGTACTACATATGTCTCCTTTTTTCCCCCGCCCTTGACAATCCCCTGGCCTCCCCTACCCCCCAGTGTCTTATGTCCATTGGTTATGCTTATATGTATGCATATAAGTCCTTCAGTTGATCTCTTACCCACCCCCCCCTTCTGCCCCCCTACCGTCCCCGGCCTTGCCGCTGTAGTTTGACAGTCTGTTTGATGCAGCTCTGCCTCTGTATCTATTTTTGTTCATAAGTTTATAATGATCTTTATTATCCATGAATGAGTGAGATCATGTGGTATTTTTCCTTAATTGACTGGCTTATTTCACTTAGCATAATGCTCTCCAGTTCCATCCATGCTGTTGCAAATGGTAAGAGTTCCTTCTTTTTTTACAGCAGCATAGTATTCCATCGTGTAGATGTACCACAGTTTTCTAATCCATTCATCTACTGATGGGCACTTAGGCTGTTTCCAGATCTTAGCTATGGTGAATTGTGCTGCTATGAACATATGGGTGCATATATCCTTTCTGATTGGTGTTTCTGGTTTCTTGGGATATATTCCTAGAAGGGGGATCCCAGGGTCAAATGGAAGTTCCATTTTTAGTTTTTTGAGGAAGTGGATGCCTTTTATATCTTCTTGTTGTCTGATCGCTGTGCTAGGACTTCCAGTACTATGTTGAATAAGAGTGGTGAAAGCTGACTTCCCTGTCTTGTACCTGTTCTTAGGGGAAATGGTTTCAGTTTTTGCCCATTGAGTATGATGTTCGTTATAGGTTTATCATATATAGCCTTTATTATGTTGAGATATGCTCCCTCTATTCCTACTTTGCTGAGACTTTTTATCAAAAATGGGAGTGAGCCTGGCTGGTGCAGCTCAGTGGTTGAGCATTGACCTATAAACCAGGAGGTCATGGTTCAATTCCCGGTCAGGGCACATGCCTGGGTTTGCAGGCTTGATCTCCAGTGTGGGGTGTGTAGGAGGCAGCCAATCAATGATTATCTTTTATCATTGACTAGAGGCCCAGTGCATGAAATTCGTGCCCTCGGGGGGGGGGGGGGGGTTGTTCCCTCAGCCTGGCCTGTGCCCTTTTCCACTCCGAGAGCCCTCGGGGGATGTCCGACTGTCGGCTTAGGCCCACTTCCCTAAGCCGGCAGTCATATATCCTTTGTGCTGCCATGGAGGTGGGAGAGGCTCCCACCGCGGCCACTGTGCTCACCAGCCATGAGCCTGGCTCAGGGCTTCTGATGGAGCAGCACTGAGCATCTGCCCCCTGGTGGACAGTGCATGCCATAGCGAGTGGTCAACCGGTCAACTGCCCCCTGGTGGTCAATGCACATTATAGCGAGCAGTTGAGTGACCTTAGCATATCATTAGCATATTACGCTTTGATTGGTTGAATGGCTGACTGGACGACTGGACACTTAGCATATTAGGCTTTTATTATATTGGATGTTTCTATCTCTCCCTCTCTCTTCCTCTCTCAAATCAATAAAAATATATTAAAAAATAGTATTGGTATTTTGTTGAATGCTTTTTCTGTGTCTATTGATATGATCATGTGATTTTATCTTTCAATTTATTTATGTGATGTATCATGATTATTGATTTGTGAATATTGTACCAGCTTGCATCCCTGGAATAAATCCTACTTGGTCATGATGTATGATCTTTTAAATATGTTGCTGGATCTGATTTGCCAATATTTTTTGAGGATTTTAGCATCTATGTTCATTGGGGATATTGGTCTGTAATTCTCTTTCTTTGTAGTGTCTTGATCTGGTTTTGGAATTAGGGTAATGCTGGCCTCATGAAAGGAAGTGGGAAGACAAGTATTATGCGAATATTGTTATGTTTCAGGTTTTCCCACAGCTCCCTTAAGCAGTCCTCGTGTTCTTTTTTTTAAATACCTTTTTATTGATTTCAGTGAGGAAGGGAGAGGGAGAGATAGATACAAACATCAATCGTGAGAGAGAATCATTGATTGGCTGCCTCCTGCATGCCCCCACTGGTGATTGAGCCCACAACCTGGGCATATGCCCTGACAGGGAATTGAACTGTTACCTTCAGGTTCATAGGTCAGTGAACAACCCTTTACCCCCACCAGCTATGCTATCCTCCTGTTTTTTAATTGTTTTTTTTTCTTTTTGTTTATCTGATTGAGTGATTTGTTTCTACTCTGTCTTCTAATTGATTGATCTGATCCTCAGCTTTTCATAATCCGATCTGCATTCCTTCCAATGTGTTCTTTATTAGTGATATGTCATTCTTCATTTTCAACTATTTTTTTATAGTTTCTGCTCTTTTCTCATGCTGTTGAGCATCTTTACCATCATTATTCTTTTAAAAAAATATATATTTTACTGATTTTTTACAGAGAGGAAGGGAGAGGGATAGAGAGTTAGAAACATCGATGAGAGAGACACATCGATCAGCTGCCTCCTGCACACCCCCACTGGGGATGTGCCCGCAACCAAGGTACATGCCCCTGACCGGAATTGAACCTGGGACCCTTGAGTCCGCAGGCTGACACTCTATCCACTGAGCCAAACTGGTTAGGGCACCATCATTATTCTTAACTCTATATCAAATAAATTTCTTATCTCCATTTCATTTATCTTTCCTTCTTGAGAAATGTCTTGTTTTTTCATTCAGGGTTTTTTGTTTTGTTTTTTGTTTTCTCCCCATTTTGGCTGTCTGTTTGGGTTTGTATGTAATATGTAGATTTGCTACACCATGCAGGCCAGTGTTAAATGCTGTTTCTGACTAATTAGATCAGGCAGAGTCTCAAAGCCTCCAAAGACCTGTCTCTGCCTGCAGACTGATTTGATTCAGTCTTGAGTAGCCTCAGGCAATCATCCACAGGTGCGGTGAGAGGTTTTCCAACATGGTGGGGCAAATGCTTTGGCCTGGAGGCTAATTGTTAGTCTCCTAATGGGCCTCAGAAACTCCATAGCATGGGGCAAGGGGTTTTCCAATAGGGTGGGTCAACTGTCTTCCCCCCAGGCAAAGACCACCTGGTTAGCAAAGGTCTGTTTGAGAAAGATGACCTCCGCAGTGTGAGGGAATTAACTCAGCACAGGAAACTGGGGTGTCTGTCTTCTGAGCTCTAACTCTAGTGTTCCCAATCCTGGCTTCTGCCCACACAGCTTCAGGCCACTTGGTCCTCTCTCTGCCAGAACACAAGGTGAGTGGCTGCACACAAGATTTTGTGCATTGTTCCTTTAAGAGGGTGCCAGCATTATAGCCACCTCTCCCTGGCAGACAGCAACCCTGTTGCTTTTCACAGCCATATGTTATGTGGGCACCATTCTCAGTTTTGCTGCTTTCTGCAGGGGGGCCCAGCTTGGGGTTATACCCCAGAGTTCTCAGTGACAACCCCCCATAGCTGAGATATCTCTCTGGAACTTCAGGATTAGGCAACTACTAACCTACTTTCTGTCTCTATAGGTTTGCCTAGTCTGGACAATCACATAAATGGAACCATATAATGTGTAGTCTTTTGTGTCTGGATTATTTAATGTAGCATTATGTCTTCAAGGTTCATTCATATTGTAGCATGTATCAGAATTTCATTCCTTGTATGGCTGAATAATATTCCATTATATGGATAGACCACACTTGTTTATACATTTATCAGTAAACAAATATTTGTGATGTTTCTACCTTTTGGAAATTATGGAAATTAAAATATATTTGTAAAGTTCTTTAATGTAAATTAAGTGTAGTATAAAAAAGTTATTATACAAATTCCACCCCCCCCCCCCCCCAGTTCTAAACTCTCAACTAAAATTCTCCTTGAGCCCAGCTGGGGTTGCTCAGTGGTTGAGCATTGACTTGTGAACCAGGGGGTCACGGTTGGATTCCTGGTCAAGGCACATGTCGAGCTTGTAGACTTGATCCCCAGTTTGGGGCTTGTAGAAGGCAGCTAATCAATCATTCTCTCTCATCATTGATGTTTCTATCTCTTTCCCTCTCCCTTCCTCTCTGAAATCAATAAATATATATTTAAAAAATATTGTCCTTGATATTACACAGGCAACCCAGTTAATATCTTCATAGACAAATGAATTTTAATGATGGAATACCAAATGTGAATAATATAGAGTATTGTAATTACTATTCCTGTTAATTATAAAACAGCAATAATGCCAGGGAATTCGTAGTTGTACAAAGCTTCCTTGAACTCATGTGGGAACACAATCTATCATTTAAGTCTATGACATAACTTATAAGGGGGTGGTATAAGTTTTTATGGACTTATTACAGTGTTGCTCTGCATTTGGTAGTAGACCATTTGCTATGAAGATAGTGCCATCTAGAATGTCATTGCATGTCCTGGCGGTGTGGTTCAGTGGTTGGAGCCTCTGCCCCTTGAATGGAAGGGTCACTGGCTCCATTCTGGTCAAGGGCAGGTACTTGGGTTACAGGGTAGATACCTGGCCCCTGGATGGGGGTCTGGGTTAGACAAAAATACCCTAGGGTGAGGATTAACAACAATAAAAAGTCAATGCAAAACATAACTGTGTACTATAAAGTTTTATAAGGATATTTCATTCTATTGAGAACTGAAACATTTACAATTATGAAATAACAGTTTTGCAAAACCCTCATCCTCAGTGATACTATTTTGAGAAAGCTGGTTGAAATACATGTTGGATATTTTTCAAGTTAAATAAGGAGAATTATATTTATTGCATTTCGCTCTAGATGAAAGAATTACTTGATTTTTTAAAATTCATAATTCATGAATCCCAATTTCTATTGCTATAAGTGGCGTCTATGATCACTGTCAGTCTTTATTGAGACCTTCGAGGATGATTGACTTCATTACAAACTTCTTGTTCAACTTCATCTTGTTGAACGTTCAATGGTAACAACACGTGTCTATTAGTAGGCGGTGGTGGATAATGGTGGAATTGAGGTCTTAATTCATCCAAGCATCCATGTCCCCGTCGTTGTCATCCCGCTACCCGCCGCTAGGGCGGGACCTGAGTCCAGGAACGGAACCGGTCTGGCGTGCGCCCGAGACGTCGGGTGGACTGGGAACAAAAGAGGAGCTGTGGCCCGTGGGCTGCCACCTGCGGTGACGGGGCTGGCGGTGGGTCCGTCACCCGGGAAGTCCACGGTGCAGCGTGGTAACAGCGCCAGCGCCCAGGACACCGCGGCGGCCCCGGCCCGTCCACCCTCGGGCCAGGCTCCAGTGGCGCCCCCAGGGCCTCCATCTTGGCCTTGGGGAAGGGAGCGGTGTCTGGGTCTCCTTGCCGTCTCCAGTCCCTGGGCCCCACACGGGCGCTGAGAGCAGGCTGTCCCTTGGTCGAATGGCACAGCGCGGCGCAGCGGAGTCAGCCCAGGGACACGTCGCCCAGCCCCACAGACCCGGTTCCGAGTGGTCCCGACAAGATGGAGGACGCCGTCTCCTCCCGCAGCCATGACGGGCGGTGGCGGTGCTCCTCACGGGATGAGGCGCGGGTGGACGTGCGTCCGCCCCAGATCGCTCAGCGACGCCTTCGCCCGTCGCCCCAGCCGTTGGCCCGGGGCTACTCCTGCCCGTTGCCCCGCACGGGGCCTCCAGCCTCCAGGATTTGGACACGAGGGCGTAGGGGACATCGAGGCAGCGTCCCTCCCCGGGCAAAATGCTGGGAACCGCCGCGGCGGACTGGACGCCCCGGCCGAGCGAGGGCAAGCGGTCCGGCCTCTGTGTCTCGGACCACCCCGACACAGGAGTCCCCTGACCGCGGCAGGTCCCGCGGCTACGAAAGTCGGGCCGCTGACCCTACGGACCCGGTGGGGGCGGGGCGGGGGGCGGGAGTGAGGAGGGAGGAACGCGTCCCAGGCCACAGCCAGCTTAGGGGCCAGGGAATGGAAATACAGGGGGTGTGGCTTGCTCCTGACGGACAGCCTCACGGGCCATCCCTTCATGGGATTCCTGAAGGAAGGCCGACTCAGCCAATGGACACTCCCCAGGCTCCCCCGGCAGGCCCTCGCTAGCCAATGGGGATGCGGAGGGCGGAGCGCGCTCGGGCTCAGCCCGCCGCCGCCTCCGCCTTCGCCTGCTCTCAGCACTAAACCCGGGACTGGACCGAGCGGAGTTGTGCGCGTCGCCGAAGGGGGTGGGTCGGGGGAGGGGAGGTTCGTTCCGCGAAGCCGCAGCCAGAACCGGGTGAGGCTCGTCCCCGCGGTATTAGCAGTCCTGGCCCGCGGACGGTGGGGGTGGCTGGGTGCAGCGCAGCCTTGGGAGGTGGAGGCGGAGATGGGAGAGGGCGGCCTCTGGAGCCTCCCACCGGCCCGGGACTAACCCCCGCGGCGCGGCCGCCGTCGTCGGTGTGCGCCCTACCCGGGAAGCTGGTCCGGCCTCGCTCATGTCACGGCACCGTCGCATGCGGCCCCTTTGCCTGCGGGCTCGCTTGCGAGGCCGGGAGGGCCGGGTGAGGACGCCGGGTTGGGGGCGCTCGGCGGGGGCGCGGGCATGTTCCTTTCTCTCGGGGGGGGGGGGGGAAGGGGTAATTTGGGGGGAAGGGGCGGTAGGTCTTCCCGCTCCCGGGACTGCGCCGGAGCTCGGGGTCTCCAAGTTTGGGGGTGAGGGTCCGCGTCCGCGGCGGGGCCTGCTCCGGGCTCCCCTCCCCGGCACTGCGCGGCCCTGCCCCGCACGTATTGTTTGGCTGGGTCTCTAATGGCGGACGGGGAGACAGCGCAGCCGGTCGCCGACTGCGGGGGTTGGGGGGGGACAAGTCTCAGGCCCAGGGCTAAGGCTTGGGGCAAATATGGGAGCTTTCAGCCCAGCGGCGATGTGAGCCGCTCCTAAATTGGAGTTGGTGCCCGGAGTGACGGGAGAGACCCCGGGTGGGCCCATTTGGGAGAAAATGCTGGCGTCGAGGCAACGTTTGCCCTTCCCCCGCTCTCTTCCCTGGGGCAGGTTGGATGCCCTCCACCTTCTCCCTCCAGATTTTGCATTTCACTTGGGTTTTGGGACCAAATTCATATTTTACGCCATTTTGCTCCGCTTTACGTACGAGGGATTGTTGGTCTCGTGTTGGGCAGTGATAACAGAAGGACCGAACCTCCTTGACCTCATATTCCCTTTTCTTTTTCTCATGGGAAGGGCTGGTTGTCCTACCTGGATAGCTTGTTCTTGATACATTTCTCGTTTTTCCTCTTACCCCAGGAGCAGGAATCGCTTTGAACTCCGTGTGGTGAATTTTTGACAGAAAGCGAGAAGGAAAACACCCTCATTGTGAGTCCTTTGCCCCCGATTTGTTGCTCTTAGAGGAAGTTGTCAGGTTGTAGGTGTTCAGACCTGGATCTTGTCTGTCCAGGTGTTTTGAGGGGGAGGAGCTTTCCCTTGGCGGCAGCTGCCTGGGTAATAATTGGGAGTGGGTGCTGCTGTTGCACCGCTGCAGATACTGCTTCTGCTGCTGCAACACAAACCTCAGGTCCTGCAGCTAGCTGCTCACATTACCCAGAGGTGGGTTGGTGGGAAGGAGGGCATATTTCTTGCGCCCTCTAGAGTTCCACAATGGGAACTGAAGTTATTTCGTTTTGGTATGCAAGAAACCATCCTTTACATTTTTTCTACCTTTACAATGGTAATTCATCGAAGGGATCGGAAAAATAGGAAGAACCATTTAACTTTTTGTTTGTGCCTGATTTAAAACTCATGCTTTTACTCTTAGGGTTCATGAGTTGGTAGGTCTCTTTCATGTCTTTGATTAGGCCTAAGTCCACTCCTTTAGTACTCCTAGTTCAGCAACTAGTATGCTGATCACACCAGCCCATTGCTCTCTGAGTTCCCCATCTTCTGTGCTCAGTAGTCTTCACTTGAGTCATTCCTTTTTTTTTTTTTTTTTAATAAATGATTTAAAAATTTTAAAATAGAGAGAGAAACATCGATTTGGTGTTCCACTTATTTATGCATTCATTGGTTGATTCTTGTATACTATGACTGGGGGTTTAACCAACAGCTACCTGGCCAGGGCTTCACTTGAGTAATTCTTAAATATGTTAACTGAGTTACGTTTAGTGCTTGTAATTTGCTGATTTTAAGTCGGTCTGGGAATGTTCTAGATAATAAGATAAACATAACCCGTCAAAACCTCCCTCATTTGAAGTTAGTTACAAAATATTAGTGAAGTTAGCAT
Source organism: Myotis lucifugus (assembly GCF_000147115.1). NCBI lineage: Eukaryota > Metazoa > Chordata > Mammalia > Chiroptera > Vespertilionidae > Myotis > Myotis lucifugus. The sequence goes on along the minus strand of NW_005871067.1, from coordinate 3,190,947 downwards.
TCTGGACACATTGTATCTCTTGAGCCCATTGACAGTTGATATCATAACTTGAAGATCTCTGTCAGAGGTGAGTCATAAGTTTAGCTTATACTTAGGTAGAGGCACAGATGGGGTCCCTCAGCCTGGCCTGCGCCCTCTCGCAATCTGTGATCCCTCGGGGGATGTCAGACTGCCAGTTATGGGATTGGGCGAAACTGGCAGTCCAACATCCCCCAAGGGATGTAGCAGTGCGAAAGCAGCAGGCAGCTGGAGAGGCTCCCATGGCCACAGCTGCACTCGCCAGCCATGACCTGGCTTCTGGCTGAGTAACACTCCCGCTATGTAAGCACACTGACCACCAGGGGGCAGATCCTGTGTTGAGCATCTGGCCCCTGGTGGTCATTGGGTGTCATAGCGACTGATCATCCAGTCACAACGGTCCTAAGGGTCGCTTAGGCTTTTATATATAGAAATTATTAAGTCGCAAATGGGTCAAAAGACAGTTCATTGATGACAAATATTTGCTGAATACTGATTGTTAAAGATGATGTGAGGATGATAGCTTATATTAAATAGGTATCATTTAGGCGCAGTGCAGGACACTTTCATGTATTATTTCACTTAATCTTAGCAGATAGGCTGGGGGTAATTAAAATAGTATGTATTGGCCTAGTCGGTTTGGCTCACTGGATAGAGCGTCGGCCTGTGGACTGAAGGGTCATGGGTTCGATTCCGGTGAAGGGCACATGCCCGGGTTGTGGGCTTGATTTCCAGTAGGGGGTGTGCAGGAGGCAGCTGATCAATGATTCTCTTTCATCGATGTTTCTGTCTCTCTCCCTCTTCCTTCCTCTCTGAAATCAATAAAAATGTATTAAAAACAAACAACAACAAAAAACTCCTCTTTAAAGAAAAATAGTATGTATTGAGCCCCTATTGTGTACCAGCACAATTGTAAGCTAAATTTTAAAAAAAGTTTATTTAGAAACTTTCAAATTTATGATTAAGAGTAGTATATTGAATTTCTGTGTACCTATCATTTACATTTTGTAGTTTCCACACATGTCTAAACTAATTTTTAACATGTATTAAGTAATTTAGTCTTCATGAAAACCCATTGATATAGGTACTATTTGTTTTTCTAATTTGTAGAGGAAGAAAAATAATGCCAAAATGTCATTCTTGTTTTGCTTAATAATTTAACTCCGAATTAAAAAGTATTTTAAAACACCAGTTAATGGAGTTTTAATATGCCAGTCAATAAGATACAGAGAACCTGACAATTTTTAATTGACTTTGCTTAAATAAGTTCTTTATTATACTTAACATTTATCGGGCAGTTCCTGTTAGGTGCTATTAGATGTACTTACAAAGTATCTTTACAGTTAAAATATTTTGCATAATTATGGCATTTTAGAGCATTCTTTTATTTTTTATTTATTTTTCAAAATTTCTTAAAAAATGGAGTTTTAGAGAGATAGGAAGGGAAAAAAACATTCGTGTGAGAGAGTAACATTGATTGGTTGCCTTCTGCATACCCATTGTTCGGGGATCGAACCCACAACCTTTGTATGTACCCTGACTGGGAATCAAACCTGTGAACGAAGTTCAACCAATTGGGACACTCTGACCAGGGCTAGTGCATTCTTTTTTTTTTAAAATATATTGGTTTTTTACAGAGAGGAAGGGAGAGGGATAGAGAGTTAGAAACATCGATGAGAGAGAAACATTCATCAGCTGCCTCCTGCACACTCCCTACTGGGGATGTGCCCGCAACCCAGGTACATGCCCTTGACCGGAATCGAACCTGGGACCCTTGAGTCCGCAGGCCGACGCTCTATCCACTGAGCCAAACCGGTTAGGGCAGTGCATTCTTAATAGTATGAATCACCCTCCCCTGCTACCTGTCCTTTTAACCAATTGGAGGAAATGTACAGCATGGTCCCTACTTTTCCATGTTCTAATATTTAATTTCATGGGCTAGACTTTATACCTCATTTGATGAGACAGTCCTGTATCACTCAGATGTCACATAGGTGCTGACCTATGGATGTTTCAAATTTTTCATGGATATGGAGCTTGATATAACATATTGTACAATTGTTTATAGTCTTTTTTTTTTTTTTAAATCCTCACCTGAGTATATGCTTTTATTGATTTTAGAGAGGGGGGGGGGAGAGAGAGAGAGAGAGAGAGAGAGAGAGAGAGAAAGAGAAATATCAATGTGAGGGAGAAACATCAATCACATCAATTGGTCGCCTCCTGTTTGTACCCTGACCTGCAACCTTGATGTATTGGGTCGACATTCCAAGCAACTGGCCAGAGCCCTAGAATAAATTTTTTTTTTTTTTTTAGAATAAATTTTTGTATACCATTGAAAAATATTATTTAGAGTTAAAAGATGTGTGTATAGGGGTTTGCAAAATCACTTGATCACATGACTAGTTTGGGATTTGTTCTAACATTGAAAATTAAAAGTAATAAAATTTAAGGAAAATTCATTGTCTTTAATTTGGAAGAGGGTATACTGTTGGAGATTTTATTTTTACTGATTTGATCAATGTCCTGTAAGTATTATTATTCACTATTTTAAGAAATAATTTAAGAGTAAACTTTGGATATTAGAATAAATAGATAATGAATATGTAATAGATCTGGTTTTAACAAAATTAGTATATTTCATTGTTATGTGTTATCTTGTTTTGTTATCCTTCTTGAAGAGTTATCAGATTATAGTTAGAGAATTTCAGCTATTTTTTTAAATATCAATAGGCTGCCAAGGATCAGGTTTCTCTTTGCTAGAGGTTCTAGATTTTTTTCCCTTTTCAGTATAGTTCCTAGTGAATTTGAAGTTAATTTTGTGAATTTAAAGTTTAAAAATATACACCTAAAATAATTACATATTGTTGTATATCAGTTAAATCTTTAATAAGCAATGTGTAAAATATTTTATTCTTAAATTATTAAATATTTTAGTATGATTCTGTTATTAAAAGTTAATGTTAAATTGTAATTTTAAGACACTTTTACTAGATATAGAATTGTTGCAATATCAAATTAAAGAAATTATGAAAGGTCTATCGTAATTCTTGCAGTAAACTTATTTCTTTCTAACCATTTAGATTGAATAGGAAAAAATACTTAAGTGCCTATTTTCAGTAAAATGGTTATCACATAGTTAGAGGTTACAGATAGAATTTATAAAATGTGACTAGCCTGGCCAGTGTTGCTCAATGGTTGAGTGTTGACCTATGAACCAGGAGGGCACAGTTCGATTCCTAGTCAAGGCATATACCCGGGTTGTGGGCTTGGTCCTCAGTGTGGGGTGTGCAGGAGGCAGCTGATCAATGATTCTCTCTCATTATTGATGTTTCTAGCTCTCTCTCCTCCTCCCTTCCTCGTTGAAATAAAGGAAAATATATTTTAAAAAATTAAAAAATAAAATGTGACTAATTCAAGGAGACAAATTATTCAGGTTTTTGCTTTGCTTTGTTTTTACGTTATAGCAATGCCATGTGTATATTACTTTTGTTATAGTAACCTACATTACTTGTATGGATTTATTTTTGTATGAATTTGGAACTGAAATCATGGTTTTCTAACTAAAAATATTAAAGAAACTTTTCTTGTAATGCTGGAACAGTTTTATAATAATTCATATCAAAAAGGCACATTTTTTACATCTTTTGACTAGGAAGAGTGTTTCTTGGATTATTGAGTTGGACTAAATAATTCAGGCTAATCAGGGCAGCGTAGAAGTCATTTATTTAACAAATTACGTATTACAACATGTACTGTATATCATGCATACAAAAAAGATGTTTTCTATTAACAGTTGGCTAGCAATTTCTTTGCCGCTATGCTCAGACGAGCATTACATGTTGACTTTGAATGGTACACTCCAGAACCCTAATTTGGAATTTGTAAGTTGTTGGTTAGGTCCAGTGTATGTCTTAGTGAATTGTGCTTTCAGTTCTATAGAATTAAGGAAATGTTAGAGTGGAAGTGAAAATTTAGATTAAATTAAACTTTTATTATATCTACTTGTTTTAGATTTATATTTGTATTTTTTTCTTTGAAGATTGTCATATTTTATTTTAATTGCTCTAGTTTATTTCTGGCTCTAACATGTATGAGAATCCTTTTTTAAAAAATAAAATCTTTATTGTTGAGAGTACTACAGATTTCTCCCCTTGTCTCCCCCCACTGCCTCCCTCTATCCGGTTCCCTCCCCACCCCAGGCCTTTACCACCCGACTGTCTGTGTCCTTAGGTAAGATCTTTGGTTAATCTCTTCCTGCCCCCCTCCCACTTTCCCTCTGAGATTCGTCAAATCTGTTCCATGCTTCCATGTCTCTGATTCTATTTTATTGGACCAGTTTATTTTGTTCATTTTATTTCTTGTTGTTCATTTTGATTTTTAGATTCAGTCGTTAATAGGTATGTATTTGTTGCCATTTTATTCTCCATATTTTTGATCTCTTCTTCCCCTTCAACATTTCATGTAATACTGGTTTGGTGGGGATGAACTCCTTTAGCTTTTTCTTGTCTGTGAAGCTCCTTATCTGACCTTCATTTCAAATATATATTTTTTATTGATTTCAGAGGTGAAGGGAGAGGTAGAGATAGAAACATAAAGGATGAGAATCATTGATTGCCTGCCTCCTGCACGCCCCTACTGGGGATCGAGCCCACAACCCTGGCATGTACCCTTGATTGGAATTGAACGTGGGACCCTTCAGTCCTCAGGCCGATGCTCTAGCCACTGAGCCAAACCGACTGGGGCTGGCCCTCAATTCTAAATGAGAGCTTTGCAGGGTAGGGTAATCTTGGTTGTAGGTTCTTGCTATTCATCACCTTGAATATTTCTTGTCACTCCCTTATGGCCTGCAAAGTTTCTTTTGAGAAATCAGCTGATAGTCGTATGAGTGCTCCCTGGTAGATAACTAATTGCTTTTCTCTTGCTGCTTTTAAGATTCTCTCTTTGTTTTTAGCCCTTGGCATTGACATGATAATATGTCTTGATGTGGGCTTCTTTGGTTTTCTCTTGTTTTGGACTCTCTGTGCTTCCTGGACATGTAAGTCTGTTTCGTTCACCAGGTAGGGGAAATTTTCTGTCATTATTTCTTCAAATAGGTTTTCAATATCTTCCTCTCTCTGTTCTTCTTCTGGCAGCCCCATGATGTGAATGTAGGTACGCTTAAAATTGTCCCAGAGGCTCCTTAAACGATTTGCATATTTTTGGATTCTTTTTTTTTTTCTTCTCTTCTGATTGGGTGATTTTTGCTTCCTCAATTCCAAATCATTGATTTGATTCTCAGAATCCTCTACTCTACTGCTGAATCCTTATAAAGTATTCTTTATTTCAGATAGTGTATGCTTAATTTCTGACTGGTTCTTTTTTCATGTCTTTGACACTCTCATTAAGATTCTTGAAAATCTCATTAAGATCTTAAGTAAACTTATAACCATAGTTTTGAACTCTGTATCCAGTAATTTGCTTGCTTCCATTTTTTCCATTTGTGACCTGTTTCTTTGTCACAAATCACTGATGCTGCACATGCCCTATTGGGGATTGAGTCTGCAACCCGGGCTTGTGCCCTGATTGGAATCTAACCGTGACTTTGTGGTTCATAGGTCGACGCTCAACCACTGAGCCCCTCTTTCCGGGCCTGGACCTATTATGTTTGTCAATTGATTTTGTTCATTAGCTTCCACATATGTGAGATCATTTGATATTTGTCTTTCTCTGACTGGTTTATTTTTCTTTGCATAATAATCTCCAGGTCTCTCCATGCTGTCTCAAAGGGTAAGAGATCCTTCTTTTTCACTGCTGCATAGTATTTCATTGTGTAAATGCTCCACTGCTTTTTTTATTCATTCATCTATTGATAGGTACTTACTTGGGCTGTTTCCAGATCTTAGCTATTGTAAATTGTGCTGCTATGAACACAGGGGTGCATATGTTTTTTCTGATGGGTATTTTGGTATTTGTAGGATATATTCCTAAAAGTGGGATCACTGGGTCAAATCGCATTTCCATTTTTTTTCTTTGTCTTTTTATTTATTTTTATTTTTTTAAAATCTTTATTGTTCAGATTACATTTGTTCCTCTTTCCCCCCCCCTCCCATAACTCCCCTCCTCCCAGTTCCCGCCCCACTCTCCGCCCTCACTCCCCACCCACTGTCCTCATCCATAGGTGCACGATTTTTGTCCAGTCTCTTCCCACATCTCCCATTCCCCTTTCCCCCCCAAGAATAGTCAGTCCATTCCCTTTCTATGTCCCTGATTCATTATAATCACCAGTTCATTCTGTACATCAGATTATTTATTCACTTGATTCTTAGATTCACTTGTTGATAGATGCATGTTTGTTGTTCACAATTTGTATCTTTACCTTTTTCTTCTTCCTCTTCTTAAAGGATACCGTTCAGCATTTCGTATAATACTGGTTTAGTGGTGATGAACTCCTTTAGCTTTTCCTTATCTGTGAAGCTCTTTATCTGACCTTCAATTCTGAATGATAGCTTTGCTGGATAAAGTAATCTTGGTTGTAGGTTCTTGGTATTCATCACTTTGAATATTTCTTGCCATTCCCTTCTGGCCTGCAAAGTTTCTGTTGAGAAATCAGCTGACATTCGTATGGGTATTCCCTTGTAGGTAATTGAGTCTCTTTCTCTTGCTGCTTTTAAGATTCTCTCTTTGTCTTTTGCTCTTGGCATTTTAATGATGATGTGTCTTGGTGTGGTCCTCTTTGGATTCCTTTTGTTTGGGGTTCTCTTCGCTTCTTGGACCTGTAAGTCCATTTCTTTCACCAGGTGGGGGAAGTTTTCTGTCATTATTTCTTCAAATAGGTTTTCAATATCTTGCTGTCTCTCATCTTCTGGCACCCCTATAATTCTGATGTTTGTATGCTTGAAGCTGTCCCAGAGGCTCCTTACACTATCTTCGTATTTTTGGATTCTTTTTTCATTTTGCTTTTCCGGTTGGGTGTTTTTTGCTTCTTCGCATTTCAAATCTTTGACTTGATTCTTGCGCTCCTCTGGTCTGCTATTGGGTGTCTGTATAATATTCTTTATTTCAGTCCGTGTATGCTTAATTTCTAGTTGGTTCTTTATCACAGCATCGAGGGTCTCATTAGATTTCGTGAGGCTCTCATCAAGTTTATTGGCAGCTTCTAGCACATTATTGCAAGCCCTCAAAATTGCGTTTTTTAGCTCTATATCCTCCATTTCTGTCATGTTTTTTTGTCTCCGCATTTTTTATGCTTTCTTGGTGCACCCCCTTGTGGTCTTTGTGCGCAGTCTTGTTCTAGTTAAGCCTTGATTGTTGTAGTTAATACTAGAGGGATTTGACCACCAGGCAGACTGGCTGTGAGAATCACCTGTATCTGCAGTGGAAGAACTTCTGTCCTCTGGAGAGGTGCTAATCTAGCCTTTGCCTGAGGCTATCCGGCAAATGGCTCTGTGCAGGGCTTGGGCGGGGCTGGTCACACGGGATCAGGGTGGGCGGAGGGAGCAGTTATGGCTGCTCTCAGTCCCGTTCCCAGAGGCTCTGCTTCTCAGAACCCCAGCAACCGCTGCAAACCTCGGAGAGAAAGCTGCCCTCACATTCCAACTGATGCCAGACAATCCCGCTTCTCCCGTTTGAGTCTGAGTCCCTAGAGACTTGCCCGGATCTGGAGCTCAGAGTCTGAGACTCCCTCCTGATTGAAAACGACAACCGCGCCCTCAGCCACCAGCCCGCGTTGCGCGCGCACCTCCGCACCTTTATATTTTCCACACTGCGCCTCCTCTTTCCTTCTAGTTGAAGAGTCTCTCCTCAGCCAGCCTTCCTGTGGTTCTGGTTGATGTCCGTTCCGTCTCTTAGTTGTATTTTTGAAGTGGTTGTTTGCGGCAGCAATCTCAGGTGTTTACCTATGCCGCCATCTTGGTCTCTCCTCCCTCATTTCCATTTTTAAGTTTTTGAGGGAACTCATACTGTTTTCCAAAGTTGCTGCACCAGTCTGTATTTGCAGTGGCTGTGTGCCTAAGGTTCCCTTTTCTCCATATCCTTGCCAATACTTGTTGTTTATTGATTTATTGATGATAGCCATTGTGGCAGGTGTGAAAGGATAACTCAGAGTTGTTTTTAATTTGCATCTCTCTGATGATATTGACATTGAGCTTTTTTTCATATCTATTATCCATCCATATGTCCTCTTTGGAGAAGTGTCTATTCAGATCCTTTGCCCATTTTTTAATTGGATCATTTGTCTTCCTAGTGTTGAGTTGTAGTAGTTATTTATATATTTTGGAAATTAACCCTTTGTCAGATGTATCATTGGCAAATATGTTCTCCCATACAGTGGGTTCCCTTTTTATTTTGATTATGGTTTCTTTGCGTAGAAGATTTTTTGTTTGATGTAGTCCCATTTGTTTATTTTGTCCTTTGTTTCTCTTGCCCTAGGAGATGTGTTGGTTAAAATTCTGCTATGTAAGATGTCTGAGATTTTGCTGCCTATGTTTTCTTCTAGGATTTTTATGGTTTTGCGACTTACATTTAATTTGGGAAAATTGGACAGGTACATGCAAAAAAATGAAACTAGACCACCAACTTACACCATACACAGGAATAAACTCAAAATGGATAAAAGACTTAATGTAAGTTGCGAAACTATTTTTGCCTGTTTTAACATTGTATATCCTGTTTCTTAATCAAATGAATTTTAACACCTGCCTAGGAAGTCATTTCATTTTGTATCTCCAAATAGTTTTATGTTGCACATCAAAGATAAGCTTCTGTTCAAGTTAAACTTTGTCTTCCATGACACAAACTCCTGACTTCTATTATTCCCTTGTTCTCTTCATTTGTATATCACCTTTTCATCCTTGATGTCCTTGCTCAGAGGTTTTTATCCAATCTTCCTCCTAACTCGTTTTGCACTTAAAAGAAATATCACACAGTATCAGTAATAGCATCCTATGTTCTCAGTCTAATTTTGCTGTTCTTATTTGAGGCATAATCACATTTTAGTAAAGTGAAATTTGGTGAGATGCCATGTAATGTGGTTTTAATGGTATTTTGGGACTTCATATGCAAAGAGGGAATTAGTGGGTCTTAATTTTGCAGCTTTACTGTCTAAATCAGTTTTTATCACTTGAGTGTTGGTAGGGGACATAAGTTTGGAGTCAGGTTGGTGTTCAAATCTGCCTTGCCCAGGAAGGAACTTTTGGTGTGATGAATGTCTTCTAAAACTAGATTGTGATGATAACTGCATAAGTAGTATATAAATTTCTTAAAACTTACCAAAGTTTTCACTTAAAATAAGTAAATTTTACTGTATGCAAATTATCTCATCTATCTATTTATCTATCTATCTATCTATCTAAAAGCCTAAGTGACTGGCCGACTGGCTGGTAGCTATGATGTGCACTGACCACCAAGGGGCAGACGCTCAACGCAGGAGTGGGAACCACAGGCATGGAAACATGGAACAGACTGATGAATCTCAGAGGGAAGGGGGGAGGGTGGGAAGAGATTAACCGAAGATCTTATATGCATACTAGGGTTCCAGTGCACGGATTCGCCCTGGTACATGGATTTCTGCACCAGTTTTGGCCCAGTCCCCTCTGCCTGGCCTGCGGGGATTGGGCCAAAACTGGTTCTCTGACATTCCCTGAGGGGTCCCGGATTGTGAGAGGGTGCAGGCGGAGGGACCCCAGATTTGTGCACCGGGCCTCTAAGTGCCTCAATAAAACTTTTGCTCTACTATTTACCAGTTGGTAATCTCTGATGAGTCATTTAACCTCTGAGTCTTATTTTATTCATTTGACATAAGACTATAGTAATGCCTGCTTTCCTAAACTTGCATATGAGATTACGATTAACAATAATATAGGCTATGTGACTGCCCAATAGTAGGTGCTCAGTTAACAACAGCTACAGTTATCTGTACAGACTAAACGTGAATTAGTTGCTATCACTGGTACAGTAAACTCACTGAATGCTCATCTGATAGTAAAGAGAAAGATTCTATTTTCTTGACCAGCTCCCCACTGCTGGCTCCTATATATATATTTTTTAAATAAGTCTTTATTGTTCAGATTATTACAGATGTTCCTCTTTCCCCCCCCCCATAGCTCCCCTCCAACTGGTTCCCACCCCACCCCATGTCCTTACCCCTCCCCCCGCCCCCCCCATCCTCGTCAGTAGGTGTAAGATTTTTGTCCAATCTCTTCCTGCACCGCCCACTTCCCCTTTCCCCCGAGAATTGTCAGTCCACTCCCTTTCTATGCCCCTGATTCTATTATATTCAGCAGTTTATTCAGTTTATAAGATGTTGTATTCACTTTATTTTTAGATTCACTTGTTGACAGATATGTATTTGTTGTCACTTTGTTGTTCATAATTTTTATCTTTACCTTTTTCTTCTTTCTCTTCTTAAAAATACCCTTCAGCATTTCATATAATCCTGGTTTGGTGGTGATGAACTCCTTTAGCTTTTTCTTATCTGTGAAGCTCTTTATCTGACCTTCAATTCTACATGATAGCTTTGCTGGGTAGAGTAACCTTGGTTGTAGGTTCTTGCTATTCATCACTTTGAATATTTCTTGCCACTCCCTTCTGGCCTGCATAGTTTCTGTTGAGAAACCAGCTGACAGTCGTATGGGTACTCCCTTGAAGGTAACTAACTGTTTTTCTCTTGCTGCTTTTAAGAGTCTCTCTTTGTCTTTTGCCCTTGGCATTTTAATTATGATGTGTTTTGGTGTGGTCCTCTTTGGATTCCACTTGTTTGGGGTTCTCTGCGCTTCCTGGAGTTGTAAGTCTATTTCTTTCACCAGGTAGGGGAAGTTTTCTGTCATTATTTCTTCAGATAGGTTTTCAATATCTTGCTCTCTTCTTCTGGCACCCCTATAATTCGGATGTTGGTACACTTGAAGCTGTCCCAGAGGCTCCTTACACTACCTTCATATTTTTGTATTATTTTTTCCTTTTGCTTTTCCAGTTGGGTGTTTTTTGCTTCTTTGTATTTCAGATATTTGCCTTAATTCTTGGGATCCTCTAGTCTGCTGTTGGATCTTTGTATATTATTCTTTATTTCAGTCAATTTATGCTTAATTTCTGATTTTTTTTTCATATCCTTGAAGGTCTCACTAAATTTCTCGGAGGTTTCTAGAAGATTCTTGAGTAACCTTATAACTGTGGTTTTGAACTCTATATGCAGTAGTTTTCTTTCCTCCATTTCTTTTGTTTGTGACTTGTTTCTTTGTCTCCGCGTTTTGGCTGCTTCCCTGTGTTGATAGAGTGGCCTTGTGTGGTAGATGTCCTATAGGGTCCAGTGGTTCAGCCTCCCCAGTCACCTGAGGTGGACACTCTTGGTGCACCCCTTTATGGGCTGGGTGCACAGTCCTGTTGTAGTTAAGCCTTGATTGTTGTTGGTATCACTGAGAGGAATTGACCTCCAGGCCAGTTGGCTGTGAGGACCAGCTATGTGTACACTGGAAGAACTGCTGTGCTGGAGATACCCTAATGGGGCAGGACTTGCTTCAGTGAGGCTTTGGTGCTCACTGAGTCTGCCTCTTGAGTGTGTCCCTTATGGATCTGAGGAGTTGTAATTGGATGGTCCCACTCTGATCACTGGGTACACTGGCTCTTGGATCTCCAAGCAGGTGCAACATCACCCACTGCCTGAGGCCACCCAGCAGGAGCTACAGAGAGATCTGTAGATTCCTCCTCTTTGTTTGGGGTTTGGAAGTGCCCAGATGAGGCCCAGCTGTGAAGCAAGGTCTGCTGCTGCTGCTGAACCTTGGGCCTTCTTTTGGAAGCTTTGGAGCTCTCTGACGCAGCTGCAGTTTGACAGGTTTTTAGAGGGAGAAAGGCCAGGCCATTCATATGCAAAAGCCGATGCACACAGCTTGGGTGGGGTTGTAAATTGGGTGGGCGGGGTCTCAGGGAATCACCAGGGCCAAGCAAACAGCAATGGTTGCCTGGCAGCCCTGCCCTGATAGGTCCCTGGGTCTCTGTGTCCCGCGGCCCCATGCAGGAACAATGACTGCTGCAAGCACCTTTGTGAGAAAGCCACCCTCACGTTCTGGCCGGATGCCAGACAGTCCAGTTTCTCTCTGTATGAGTCTGGGTCCCCAGTTTCTTGCCCGTAATTGGAGTTCAGAGCAGTCAGGAACTTGTATCTCCCTCCCTATTGAAAAAACAACAGCGTACCCAGCTGCCGGCCCCTTTTGTGCAAGCCTCTGCACTTCCGCACCTCTGCACCTCCTACCCTCTTCAATGTGCTTTTCTCTTTCCTTCTAGTTACAGAATTTCCACTCAGCTTGCCTTCCCGTGGTTCTGGATGATATTCATTTTGTCTTTTAGTTGTAGTTTTAATGTGGTTGTGCTCGGCAGCAAGTTTAGGTGTTTACCTATGCCGCCATCTTGGTTGTCAGTCAGCAATTGACATTTTTGATGCAAGTCTGATACTCTTGAGATCCCTTTCCTGTCCTTATAATTATAAAAGTATTCAGCTGATTAATGTTTGTATTCTCTTGGTCAGTGTATGAGATCAATTCACAAGTCTTAGGGTTCTATATGATTAAGGGATGATGTGGTACAATGAAAGGTATGTAGACTTTAGGTACAAACTAGTTTTGCTGCCTGTATGCCAGGTGTATGCCATAGGAAAGTTATCTGATAACAGAATACTTTACTCATCTGCAAAATGGGGTCATAATATATTTAAGATATGCATTATAAGGTACATTTTAAGGTAGTTTTGATGAGCCTGGTACAATATATCTATAAATGGTAGTTATTATTGTATTAGATGTGGGATGAAATTGATAGACAAAAAAGTAGAACTCAAGTTATGAGGAGTTAAATAAAGGGGAGATATAAAATAAGACTTACTGAGCATCTTAGCTTCAGAGCCTTTCATACTACTAGATGATTAAAAAAAATGCAAATTTCATTGAATTGTAAATGATTGGATATACTATTTACTTTCTTCAATTTGTTCATTAAGACAGAAAAAACATATTTTCTTTGGTGTATATTGTATGTTCTTTTTGTATTCCTTTGATTTTTAAGATCAATAAGTAAAAATCTGAAGAATATATCTCTGGGAAATATTGTCATGAGTTTTGAGTCTTATGAAACGAAGGTGATGCATTTTTATATAGTAACTAGTGGCCTGGTGCACGGATTTATGCACATTAAAAGGAAATTAATTAGAAGAAATATTTTAATATCGCTATTCGCCATTTCTCTGTAATAGAAGTGTCAGAGATGAAAGAAAATTAGCAAAACATGAAAATAACATAAATTGATTAATAATAACAACATGATATAACAACAAAGACATGATATAAAAACAACAAAAACATGATATAGAAACAACATTGATCAAAACAATGACTGATAAATTGATTAAACTTATTCTAATATCTCCCTGTATACCACATTAAGAGTAAAAACACTTTCAGAGTGCTTGACCAATTTCCCTTGTGATGAAGTATTTACAACTTTAACTTTAACGTGACACGCTCCTTGAACTCGAGAGAAAGCAACATATAACTGACCATGTTCGAAAACGGGTTCAGGTAGGAATATTCCTACTCTGTCTAGAGTTTATCCTTATGATTTATTAATAGTCATCACAAATCCTGGCATCACGGGAAACTGTCTTCAAATTAATTTAAATAAGAGGCCAGTGTCAGAAGGGGACAAACCAATTCTTGGAATCAGAACAACCTCTGATTCTGTTAATACTTCAGCTTTGATTATGTTAGGGTGCATGTGCGAGTCAACGTTTATTTTTAAATTGCCAGTGCACGTCATTTGTACTGGCCAGTAGGTTGGATGGACATATGGTTGGTCACTTAGCCTTTTATATATATAGATACTTAATATTGGAGAAATATTTCTTAGTACTTAGTACTTTGAATTTGTGGTCCCATTGGCTTATTGATACCAATATTGTGTTTCTTTAGGTTAGGTCTTAATCATGGAACTGACAGTCATCTAAAGAAGATTACTACTCTTTTTATTTTTACTTTTATTTTTTTATATTATTGATTTTTACAGAGAGGAAGGGAGAGGGATAGAGAGTTAGAAACAGCGATGAGAGAAACATCAATCAGCTGCCTCCTGCACACTCCCCACTGGGTATGTGCCCGCAAACCAAGGTACATTCCCTTGACCAGAATTGAACCCGGGACCCTTGAGTCCGTAGGCCGACGCTCTATCCACTGAGCCAAACCAGTTAGAGCAAGATTACTACTCTTTTTAAAACCCTCCACTTATTTCATCATCTTTAAACACTAGGGAGGATTTGGTATTAAAAACTAGGTCATAGATTTGGAATACCAAGTATCATAAAAATAAATGAATGTTTGTTTCCAAATTAACATATGCTGTGCAAGTTTACTTTTGCTCTCCTAGTTTTTTTTTTTTAAATATATTTTATTGATTTTTTACAGAGAGGAAGGGAGAGAGATAGAGAGTTAGAAACATCGATGAGAGAGAAACACCGATCAGCTGCCTCCTGCACATCTCCCACTGGGGATGTGCCCGCAACCCAGGTACATGCCCTTGACCGGAATCGAACCTGAGACCTTTCAGTCCGCAGGCCGACGCTCTATCCACTGAGCCAAACCGGTTTCGGCTCTCCTAGTTTTTAAACTATGTGTGGAGAAGGAAGTGTGGGTTGCTTTAGCTTCTTTGGTTAAGGGTTAAAAATGGATAGGATATTATAACCTTTTATTTTTAAAATATATTTTTATTAATTTCGGAGAGAAAGGGAGAGGGAGAGAGAGATAGAAAAATCAATAATGAGAGAGAATCATTGATTGGCTGCCTCCTGCATGCCTCCCACTGGGGACTGAGCCAGCAACCCTTGTATGTGCCCTTGACCGGAATCAAACCCAAGACCCTTCAGTTCACAGGCTGACATTCTCTACTGAGCCAAATGACCTGGGGCAGTGGTCGGCAAACTCATTAGTCAACAGAGCCAAATATCAACAGTACAACGATTGAAATTTCTTTTGAGAGCCAAATTTTTTAAACTTAAACTATATAGGTAGGTACATTGTTAACTTAATTAGAGTACTCCTAAGGCTGAGGAAGAGCCACACTCAAGAGGCCAAAGAGCCGCATGTGGCTCGCGAGCCTCAGTTTGTGCCGACCACAGACCTAGGGCAATAACCTTTTATTAGGTACTGAGATCAGTCCATGTTATTAGTTACAAGAGGCCCGGTGCCCAACATTTGTGCACTGGTGGGGGGTCAGTCTCTCAGCTTGGCCTGTGCCCTCTCGCAGTCCGGGACCCTGAGGGATCCTTAGTGCTACCGGGTAGGCGGAAGAGGCTCCTGCCACCGCTGCTGTGCTTGCCAGCCATGAACCCAGCTTCTGGCTGAGTGGCGCTCGCCTTGTGGGAATGCACTGACCACCAGGGGTCAGGTCCTTTGTTGAGCGTCTGCCCCCTGGTTGGTCAGTGCACATAATAGTGACTGGTCGTTCTGCCATTTGGTTGATTTGCATATTTGCCTTTTATTATATAGGATTATATAGGATATAGATTGAATATAGAAGTAATAAAAAATCATGACCAAAAGCAGGGAAAAATATTTTTATTTTTCTTGTTTCATATTTGAGGAAATTACCCTAATTTCCTATCTTATAGTAGGGAAACAGGCTCAAGTGTTAAGTGGTTGTCCTTTAGCACATTGGAAGTGAAGGAGGGATAGGATTCAGTTAGGAAGGGGTACAGTTGAGAGGTTAGCAGCAATAAGAACATAGGTCTTTGCCCTCATGGAAAATACAGTCTAATGGGGGATACAGATTAGAAGAAAACATGATTATAAATTGAGTGAATGTAGCTGAGGAAGTGTGAGCGATGCTGTGAGTTTATAACAAGAGAGATCTAATGTAGACCAGGGGTGGCTTAGTAAAGTGTTTGAGAGGAAGGGATTTCAAGGGAGTGACATTTAGGCTGAGACTAGAAAGAAGTTCAGGAATGAACATTTCAGGCTGAGAAAGAGTATGTACAAAGGGCTTCTGAGATAAGGAGGACCCTTCCACGAACTAAAAGAAGGCTTTTGCTAAACACAGATGCTTAATGAGCAAGGTGCAGAAGAGTGATCCTTAGGTGGAGCCTAGCATATAGTCAGGGGTTACATCAGGCAGGAATCTTATGGGTCAGGGGAAGAATCTTACGTTTTCTCCTATGTACTAGGTGTACCAGTTAATAATGGCGGATTTTGTAATCAAAGAAAACACAATAGTTTCAAAAGAAACATCAGAAGTGATTTATTCAAAGTAATGTCCATCGCTAGCTATAGATTTTCCCCATCTTTCAGGTAATTTGTGGATACTGTCCCAGTAGAACTTTTCTTGTTTTGAGGCAAACCATTCAGAGGCCCAATTTTCCACTTCTTCGAATGTTTTGAAGTACTGCTCAGAAAGTGCGTGTGCCATCGATCAGAACAAGTAATCTGAAGGAGCAAGGTCTGGTGAATATAGCAGGTGGGTTAATACTTCCCAGGCAAGATCTTTTAAGGTGTCTTTAACTGGTTTTGAAGTGTGTGATAGTGCGTCATCATGAAGCAAAATTACTTTGCTGTGTCTTCTGGCCCATTCTGGTCGTTTCACGATCAAAGCGTGGTTCAGATTGATTATTTGTTGTCGGTAGCGATCAGTATTAACGATTTCAACTGGCTTTAGAAGCTCATAATACACCACACCTTCCTGATCCCACCAAACGCATAGCATTGTCTTCTTTCCGAAGCGATTTGGCCTTGTAGTCGATGTTGATGGTTGACCTGGATCAACCCATGATTTTGTGCGTTTGGGATTCTCAAAATAAATCCATTTTTCATCGCCAGTCACAATTCGATGCAAAAAAGACTTTGTTTTGTGCTGTTGAAGCAACATTTTACTGATGACTTTTTGGTTTTCCATTTGTCTTCCGTTCAATTGATGTGGCACCCATTTTCCTTCCTTTAAAATTTTTCCCATTGCTTGTAAACAATCAGAAATTGTTTGCTGAGCAACGTTTAATCTTTTTGCAAGTTGTTTTTGAGTTTGACATGCATTTTTATCCAATAATGCTTAAAATTGTTGGTCTTCAAACTTTTTCGGTTGACCTGTACCTTCTTTGTCTTTCACATTGAAATCATCACTTTTAAAGCTTTTCAGCCAGGGTTCACAGTATCTTGAGATGGAGCATGTTCACCATAAGCTTCTCGAAGTACATGATAACTTTTTCTTCAAAATAGAGTAATGAATTGAAACTTTCGCAAATGCTCTTTTTTTGGCACGAAATTCGCCATTTTTAAGCATAAAAATATCTATGATGTTAACACCTTCAGAAAATTTGACATATGAAGTTTTGAAGCTTGCTGTCAATACAGCAAAATAGCATACATATCAAATCGCATATATATCAACATATGTGTAACTCCATCTATTGAAAAAAATCCGCATTATTAACTGGTACACCTAGTACACTGGAAAGCCATGTGAAAAGTAATTGGGGAATCTTAAAAAAGTAATCCAGCAGAAAAATAATAATTTCAAGGGCTAGAGGGGTGTCAGAAGATATAAAAGTGGGCAGTTTCAAGATTTATTTTGGAAGTAGAATAGAGTCTTGGGGATGGATGACAAGGCTGCGGATGAAGAGAGGAGAAGAAATTAAGAATGAACTCCAGTCCGGCTGCCGTGGATCGGTGGTTGAGCATCTATCTATGAACCAGGGTGTTAAGGTTCCATTCCTGGTCAGGGCACATGCCCGGGTTGTGGGCTGGATCCTTAGAGTGGGGCATGCAGGAGGCAGCCCATTGATTATTCTCATCATTTATATTTCTCTCTTTCTCTCCTCCCTTCCTCTCTGAAATAAATAGAAAATATATTTAAAAAAGTTAAAATTACTTGAAAATACCTTGGTGTTAAATTTTGGTCCTATGAGAAAAGAGATTATTTCTTACCCCTAGAAATTCTACACCCTAGAGATAACCTGAATGAATTAATTGGCTTATTTATTTATTTATTAGATCAAAAGGGATTTTTGTTTAGACTCTATCATAACCCTTAAGTAGTTTTTTAGAATGTTCATTACTTGATTCCTAGCTTCTAAAGCCCTTAGTAGCCTTGTTTCAAATATGTGATAAAAGTATGTTAAAATTTTATAAGTAGACTATATGCAATACTAGGAAATAATCTGTTATGTCATCTTTCACTGGTCTCCTGGTCCTTTTCTTCACTTCTCCAGAGATTAGTAGTATTATCAATTTAGCATGTATTACTGCAAATCCTTTTCTGTTGATATACTATCATGTACCCATAAGAATTTTAGAGTAAATTTGTGTGTTCATTTAAAAAATATGTATACTATATGTATTTTTCTACTGCTTTTTTCACTTAGCTGTATGTCTTAGATATTTTTCGGAGTTAGTACATAAAGATCTACGTCCTTTTTTTTTAAACTGTTGTGTGACATTTCATGGTATGGATGTAACGCAGTTTAGACATTTTATTGATGAAGTAGGGGCCCAGTGCATGAATTTGTGCACCTTGAAAGGAACTAGGCTGCAAGGCTGTGGTAGGCACAGGGGTGGATCTTGGCCCATCCTCCATGACCCCGCCTGGCTCCTCCTGCTGTGGCCCCCGGGCCCCTGTCTGCTGGCAGCTCTGTTCCTGCTGCTGCCACACTCATGTGCTGACAGCGCCGGCCCTGCTCGAACCCGCTGACAGCATGGAATGATTGGGGCTGGCGCCAGCAGTGGGTACGAGCGGTGGCTGCTGCCCCGATTGTCCTTCAGGAGCAGGGGGAGGTGTAGAAGCCCTCAGGGGTGATCAGGGCCTGCAGCAGCTGCTCGCACCCGATGATGGAGCAGAGTGATCAGGACCGGCACCGGCAGCGGGTGTGAGCGCCAGGTGGGACTGCAACACACAGGAGCAAAGAATTTTCAGTAACTACCAGTGGCTCACCCCGATAACAGTGACTGGCGCCTCCACTCATCTGCTCTACCATCACACCTCGGCCAATGCCCTTCATGTTCCGCACACACCCCCGGGTGGTCAGTGTACATCATAGCTACCGGTTGTTTGGTTGTTTCAGTTGTTCCACCATTCGGCTATTTACATATTAGCCTTTTATTATATAGGTGTAGTGGCCAGGTGCATGAAATTCGTGCACGGGGGTTGGGTGTCCCTCAGCCTGGCCTGCACCCTCTCCAATCTGGGACCCCTCAGGGATCGGCCTAAACTGGCAGTTGGACATCCCTCTCGCAATCCGGGACTGCTGGCTCCTAACTGCTCACCTGCCTGCTTGCCTGATTGCCCCTAACCATTTAGCTTGCTGGCAGAATGTATGGCATACATTCTTTCTGATTGGTGTTTTGGGTTTCTTAGGAATATATTCCTAGAAGTGGGATCTCTGGGTCAAATGGCAGTTCCATATTTAATTTTTTGAGGACACATACTATTTTCCATAATGGCTGCACCAGTTTGCATTTCCACCAGCAGTGTTCTAGGGTTCCCTTTTCTCCACATCCTCACCAGTACTTGTCATTTGTTGATTTGTTGATGATAGCCATTCTGACAGTGTGAGGTGATACCTCATTGTCGTTTGAATTGGCTTCTCTCTGATGATCAGTGACTTTAAGCATTTTTTCATATGTCTTGGCCATCTGTATGTGCTCTTTGGAGAAGTGTCTATTTAAGTCCTTTGCCCATTTTTTAATTGGATTGTTTGCTTTCCATTTGTTAACTTGTATGAGTTCCTTATATATTTTGGATATTGACATTTATTAGGTGTATCATTGCGAAATATGTTCTCAATGAAACCTCAATCAGATTGTTATGTTAGTTTCGTTTTGTTGATGGTTTCTTTTGCTGTGTAGAAGCTTTTTATTTTGATGTAGTCCCATTTGTTTATTTTCTCCTTAGTTTTCATTGCCCTAGGACCGTGGTCGGCAAACTGCGGCTCGCGAGCCTCATGCGGCTCTTTGGCCCTGTGAGTGTGGCTCTTCCTAAGCCTTAGGAGTACCCTAATTAAGTTAATAACAGTGTACCTACCTATATAATTTAAGTTTAAAAAATTTGGCTCTCAAAAGAAATTTCAATCGTTGTACTGTTGATATTTGGCTCTGTTGACTAATGAGTTTGCCGACCACTGCCCTAGGAGATGTATCTGTATACATATTGCTATGAGAGATGTCTGAGATTTTGCTGCCTATGGTTTCTTCTAGGATTTTTATGGTTTCATAACTTACATTTAAGTCTTTAATCCATTTTGAGTTTATTCTTGTGTATGGTGTAAGTTTGTGGTCTAGTTTCCTTTTTTTTTTGCATGTATCTGTCTAATTTTCCCAACATCATTTATTAAGGAGAATGTCTTGACTCCATGGTATGCTCTTGCATCCTTTGTCAAATATTTATCAAGTATAATGTTTTGGATCGATTTCTGGGTTCTCTGTTCTGTTCCATTGATCTATATGCCTGTTCTTGTTCCAGTACAAGGCTATTTTGATTATAGTGGCTTTGTAGTACTAGTATAACTTGAAATCTGGTATTGTGATTCCTCCAACTTTGTTCTTCTTTCTCAAGATTGCTGTAGCTATTTGGGGTCTTTTTTGGTTCCATATAAATTTTTGGAGTATTTGTTCTAGATCTGTGAAATATACTGTTGTTATTTTAATAGGGATTGTATTGAATCTGTAGATTGCCTTGGGTAGTATGGACATTTTAATGATATTAATTCTACCAATACATGAATATGGTATATTCCTCCACGTGTTTATATCTTCTTCTGTCTCTTTTTTCCTACGTCCTGTAATTTTCCGACTGAAGATCTTTTGCCTCCTGGGTAAGTTTATTCCTAAGTATTTTAATTTTTTTTGTTGCAGTGGTCAATGGGATTGCTTGTTTAGTTTCTCTTTCTGAGAATTTATTATTGGTTTATAAATACTCTATCAATTTTTGGGTGTTGATTTTGTATCCTGCTACATTGCCAAATTCTTTTATTAAATCTAGTAGTTTTTTGGTGGAGTCTTTAGGGGTTTCTATGTACAATATCATGTCATCTGCGAATAATGAGAGTTTTACTTCCTCCTTTCCAATAATGATGCCTTTTATATCTTCTTGTTGTCTGATTGCTGTGGCTAGGACTTCCAGTACTATGTTGAATAAGAGTTGTGAAAGAGGACATCCCTGTCTTATTCCTGCTGTTAGGGAAAATGGATTTAGATTTTGCCCATTGAGTATGATTGCTTGGAGTTTTAATTATGATGTTTCTGAGCATGGGCCTATTTTGGTTCTTCTTGCTAGGGACTCTCTGTGCTTCCTGAACTTGTGTGACTATCCTTCACCAGGTTAGGGAAGTTTTCTGCCATTATTTCTTCAAACACCTTCTCTTGCTCTGTTTCTTCCCTTTTTGGCTCCCCTGTTATGTGAGTATTATTATGTTTCAGGTTTCCCCACAACTACCTTACGCTGTCCTCCTGTTTTTTAATTGTTTTTTCCTTTTGGTTCTCTGATTGAGTGATTTTTTTTCAACCCTGTCTTTCAATTCACTGATTCAATCCTTAGCTTTCCCCTTATCTGCTGTGTATTCCTTCCAATGTGTTGTTTATTAGTACTATATCATTCTTTATTTCCGACTGTTCTTTTTTCATAGTTATTGATCTCTTATGCTGTTTAATATCTTTACCATTATTGTCTGAACTCTAAATCAGATTAATTTCTTCATTTCATTTATCTCTTTTGGAGAATTCTCTTATTTTCATTTGGGGTTTTTTTCTTTGGCTCCCCATTTTGGGTGTCTGTGTGTTAGATAAATCTGCTACGACTTATAATTTCTAGTGCAGGGTAATGTCAGACACTTTCTGGTTGGCTCTGCCTACCTTGTTTGGGGCTATCAGCAATCCACAGCTTGTGGCTCCCTCTGCCTTGGTTTGATGCCTTTGGAAAGGACCAAGATGTGCACCAGCATCTTCTTTTTCTGGGTCCATCCAGGCCCAGAAGTAGATCAGGCAAACACTCAAAGCCTTCAGCGATCCACCTCTGCCTACATCTGATTGTTATAAGTCTTGATTCGCCTTAGACTATAGACCTCAGGTTGGGGCAAGAGTTCTTCCAACAGGGTGTTGGGATTGCCTTTCCTACAGGCCAAAACCACCTGGATAGCAAAGGTCTGCCTGAGAAAGATGTCTTCCGCAACTCAAGGGAATGACCCATCACAGGAAACCCGGGTGTCTGCCTTCTGAGCTCAAACTCTAGAGCCCCCAATCCTGGACTCTCCTTACACAGCTTTAGTCCACTCTGCCCTCCCTTTGCCGCAGAGCCCAAGGTGAATGGCTGCACAGGAAATTTTATGCATTGGCCCTTTAAGAGGATGCCTGCATTTCCAGTTGTCTCTCACTGGCAGACAGCATTCCTGTTGCTTTTCTCAGCCAGGTCTTATGTAGGTACCTTTGTTCTGGTTCTGTGTGTTGGGGAGGCCAGCTTGGGGTTTAGATCCCAGAGTTCTCGGTGGCAATGCCCCTCAGCTGATATATCTCTTTAGACCAGCGGTTCTCAACTTGTGGGTCGCGACCCCTTTGGGGGTCGAACGACCCTTTCACAGGGCTTGCCTAAATACATCTTGCATATCAGATATTTACATTACAATTCATAACAGTAGCAAAATTACAGTTATGAAGTAGCAACGAAAATAATTTTATGGTTGGGGGTCACCACAACATGAGGAACTGTATTAAAGGGTTGCGGCATTAGGAAGGTTGAGAACCACTACTCTAGACCTTCAGCTGCTGTCTGTGGGAGTCCGGCCACCCTTTCGAGACTCTACACTTCCTACCAGTCTCTGTTGAGTCTTCATTTCCCGTTTTTGGTTATGAGGGTTTTTTCCAGTTAGCCTTCATTTTTCAGGGTTTTTTCCAGCTAGCCTTCAGTTCAGTTTGGTCCTGGGAAAGAGTCAGTGTAGCTTCCACTTATTCTGCCACTATTCGATATTGTCTAAAATACATTTTTTTTTTCCACAAGGGATAAATAGAACTTTATTTTAAATAAACATCTGCACTCTGTACACAGCCCTCAGAGCGGGGCTCAGTCGTCAGCCCTAAAATACATTTTTATTGATGTCAGAGAAGAAGGGAGTTGGATAGAGATTAAAAAACATCCTATTTAATAAAAGCCTAATATGCAAATTGTCCCCTCAACTGGGAGTTCGCTGCTTGCTGTGACATGTGCTAACCACCAGGGGGTGTCCTGGAACATGGCGGGCATCGGCAGTGTGGTGCTTGCTGCGGGAGGCAGTGGAGGCGCTGCAGGCGCTGCCAGTCCCAATGTGCCCCAACGAGAGTGGGACCTTGGCGGATGGTAAGGCAGGTGAGCGGGCGGTGCCAGGCCAAGGTGGGTGCGAATGGGGGCCCGATCGCCCCGCCGATTATCCCGCAGATGGCGAAGAGCATCCGGCAGGCCCTGATTGCCTGATTGGGGCTGGGCTTCGGGCTGGGAAGGGGAACTGGGGGTGGGTGGTGGCGACCAACCTCCTGTGGCACCTGGGCAGGGGCTGAGACCTCTTGCCAGCTACCTGGGGACGGGGTGATGGGGACAGAGGTGGGTTGAGAATGTGGGGTGTCCGCTGAGCTCACTTTCACTACCCCTGCTACCCTCCTCTGGGACACCAGGGCTCACACGCTGGGGAAGCCTTTGTGCTCAGGTGCCAGAGGCCGGTGAGGAGGCCGCCCCAAACCCGCATGGCCACTTCCGGATGAGTCGGGCCGCAGCCCCTGGGACCACAGGGCCTGGTTGGGCTCCCAGTGGGTTTGTGCAGGAGCCGGTTTGCGAGGCCGGCGGGGAGAGAGCGCACTGCCCACCCGGCTTCCATGCGGCGCTGCTGGGCAGTGCACAGGCCCACGCTGTGCCGTGGCCCGCGACATCTGGCTGCACTCAATGTGTGTGTCTCCGTGTGGGGACTTGGGTGCCATGACTCAGGCAGAGGGGGAGTGCGTGGGGGCCCGGGGACCCAGGTGCTGCTCAGGACCCAGAGGTCAGCTGGGACCTGCCCTTCCATGCCAGACGCTCGCTATTTGATTGCTGGCCAGGCCTAGGGACTGCACCCGTTCAGAATTTTGTGCACTGGGCCTCTAATTAATGATAACAGAGAATCATTGATTGGCTAACTTCTGTATGACCCCAGGGGGGATTGAGCCGGAAACCCAGGCATGTGCCCTTATTGGGAATTGAACCATGACCTCCTGATTTATAGGTTGACACTCAATCACTGACCCAAACCAGCCCGGCTTCGGTTTCTTTCTTTTTTTTTTTTCAGTGTCTTTTAATTTTCTGAGGTCAGGTCTTTTGCCTCCTTGGTTAAAATTATTTATTCCTAGTTATTTTTTATTGTAATTGTAAATCAGATTGTTATGTTAGTTTCCTTTTGTGATTGTTCATTATTGGTGTATAAAAATGCAGCTGGTTTCTGAATATTTTATATCTTGCCAAATTATTGCATTCATTTATCTGTACTAAAAGTTTTTTTTTTGGTGGAATCATTAGTGTTCTCTATATACAGCATTATGTCATCTGCAAATAAAGAAAATTTTACTTCCTCCATTCCAATTTGTATGCCTTTTATTTATTTTTCTTGTCTGTTTGCTGTATAGTACTATGCTGAATAAGAGTGGTAAAAGCGGACATCCTTGTCTTGTTCTTGATCTTAATGGAAACTCTTTTAGTTTTCCCCCATTCACTATGATATTGGCTGTGAGTTTGTGATACGGCTTTTATTATGTTGAGGTATGTTCCAGCTTTGCTGAGAGTTTTCATCATAAGTGGGTGCTTGTTTTGTCAGATGCTTTTTCTGCATCTATTGATATGACCATATGCTTTTTATCTTTTAAAAAATATTTTTATTAATTTCAGAGAGGAAGGGAGAGGGAGAGAGAGAGAGAGAAACATCAATGATGAGAGAGAATCATTGATCGGCTGCCTCCTGCATGCCCCCTACTGGGGATCGAGCCTGCAACCGGGGCATATGCCTTCGACTGGAATCGAATCCAGAATCCTTGAGTCCGCAGGCTGATGCTCTATCCACTGAGCCAAACCAGCTAGGGCCATATGCTTTTTATCTTTCATTGTGTTTATGTGGTGTGTGACATTAATTGACTTGTGGAGATTGTACCAACCATGATAACAGCAATAAATTTCTCGTTCATGGTGTATGATCTTTTTAATATATTGCTGAATTTTGTTTGCAAATATTTTGTTGAAGTTTTCTGTATCTATGTTCATTACGCATATTTGCCTTTCATTTCCTTTTTTTTGTAGTGTTTTTGTTTGGTTTTGCAATCAGTATAATGATGGATTTGTATAATGAGTGGGAGTCTTCCATCCTCTTGAATTTTCTTTTATCCTCATGAGAGGATTTTTTTGGTATAGATTTTTAGAGAGATGGAGATGGAGAGAAAAGAGTGAGAGAGAGAAACATCAATGTGGGAGATAAACATTGATGGGTTGTCTCACTCCTATACATTCCCCAGCAGGAAATTGAACCTGCAACCTTTTGGTGTACATGATGACACTCCAACCCACTGAGCATGCCAGCCAAGGGTTTAGTTTTTGGAATATATTCAGGATGGGTGTCATTCTTTTTTGAATCTTTGGTAAATTAATCTGTGAAATCATCTGGTCCAGGACTGGTGTTTGTTTCGAGTTTTTGTACTACGTTTATTTCGTTGGTTGGTATTGGTCTGTTCAGATTTTCTTTTTGTTGAAGATTGTATGTTTCTAGGAAATTACTCATTTCTTTCAGATTGTGTAACTTGTTGGCATATAGTAGTTCATATAATCCTTTGTATTTTCGTTGTGTCTGTTGTCACTTACCGTCTTTCATTTTTGGTTTTATTTATGTGTGTCCTATCTCTTTTGTTCTTGATGAGTTATTGATAAAGTTTTATCAATCCTGTTTATCTTTTACAGAACCAGCTCTTGGTTTTATTGAACTTTTATAATATTTTTAAGGCTCTATTTTGTTTATTTCTTCTGTCACCTTTATTATTTCCTTTCTTCTACTTGTTCCTTTTGGTGTAAGGTTAGATTTTCCTTGTGGTAGGCCTGTATTGTCTGAATTTCACTCTAGGTACTGCTTTTGCTGTGTCCCTTAGATTTGGGATTGTTGTGTTTTCATTTTAATTTGTCTTAAGGTGTGTTTTTTTTTTTTTTAATATATTTTATTGATTTTTCACAGAGAGGAAGGGAGAGAGATAGAGAGAGTT
The DNA here is from genome assembly GCF_000147115.1 of Myotis lucifugus. NCBI lineage: Eukaryota > Metazoa > Chordata > Mammalia > Chiroptera > Vespertilionidae > Myotis > Myotis lucifugus. The sequence continues at coordinate 3,164,719 of NW_005871067.1, read as the reverse complement.
AGAAACATCGATGAGAGAGAAACATCGATCAGCTGCCTCCTGCACATCCCCCACCGGGGATGTGCCCGCAACCCAGGTACATGCCCTTGACCGGAATCGAACCCGGGACCTCTCAGTCCACAGGCCGACGCTCTATCCACTGAGCCAAACCGGTTTCGGCATAAGGTGTGTTTTTATTTCTTCCTTGATCTCATTGTTAACACATTTATTGTTTAGTAGAATATCATTTAGGCACCATGTGTTTGTGTGTTTTTCAGTTGTTTTTTTAATTTATAATTTAAATTTTTTTTTTTTTTTACTGATTTTTTAATATATTTTTTATTTTTTTTAGAGAGCAAGGAAGGGAGAGGGAGAGAAACATCAGTCAACTGCCTCCTCCACGCTCTCCACTGGGGATTGAGCCTGGAAGCTGGGCATGTGCCCTGACCAGTAATTGAATCAGTGACCTCTTACTGCATGGGACGATGCTCAAACAACTGAGCCATACCAACTTGGTCTGTTTTTATCATTTAATTGATTCATAGTTTCATATCATTGTAGTCAGCGAAGATGCTTGAAAATGATTTCAATCTTCTTAAATCTATTGATTTATTTTGTGACCTCACATGTGGTTGGTTTATCCTAGAAAATGTTTCATGTGCACTTGAAAAAAAAGTTCATTTTGCTGCTCTGTCGTGACATGCTCTAAAACTATCAGTTAAATTCATCTGGTTTCATTGCTTCTTGGCTTTTTGGCTAAAGTAAAGTGCAAATTGATCTGTTATGTGTCATTTAAGGCTGCTGTACCCTTTTGATTTTCATTTTGGAACATTATCCAGTGATTTCAGTGGGGTGTTAAAAAGTCCCCTATTATGAGTGTATTTCTGTCGACATCTTCTATATCCACTATTATTTCCTTCATATACTCAGGTGCTCTTGTGTTGGGTGCATACATGTTTACGAGGGTTATATCAGTTTTTAAAACAATATGTTTTTATTGATTTCAGAGAGGAAGGAAGCAGGAGAGAGAGATAGAAACATCCATATGAGACAGTCATTGATTGGCTGCCTCCTGCACAAGCCACACTGGGGATTGAGTCCACAACTCGGGAATGTGCCTTGACTGGTTTACAGTCACTCAACTACTGAGCCATGCTGGCTGGGCGGGTTATGTTATCTTGATGTATTGATCTCTTTATCATGACGTAGTGTCCTTTTTTGTCTTTAATTATAGCCTTTATAGGAATTACTACCACCCAGGTATATTTGTTCATTTGCTTGAAATCTGTTTTTTCAACCCTTTACTTTCAGTGCCTGCGTGCTTTTTGGTCTGGGGTTTCTCCCATGTAGACAGCATATATATGGGTCTTGTTTTCCTATCCATTCAGCAACACTCTTTTGATTGGAGCTTTTATTTTTTTATTTTTTATTTTAAATATATTTTTATTGATGTCAGAGAGGAAGGGAGAGGGAAAGAGAGATAGAAACATTAATAATGAGAGAGAATCATTGATAGGCTGCCTCCTGCATGCCCTCCACTGGGGATCAAGCCCGCAACCTGGGCATATGCCCTGACCAGGAATCGAACCGGCGACCTCTTGGTTCCTGGTTCGACGCTCAACCGCTGAGCTACACCCGGCTGGGCTTTTGCTTGGAGCTTTTAAATCATTTACATTTAAAGTGATTATTGGTTTGTAAGGATTTATTGTCATATTATTCTTTATAATTATTAAGTTCCTCTTTTTGTTTTTTTTAAGTCCCTTTAGCTTTTCTGATAATATTGTTTTGGTGGTATTGAATTCCTTTGGCTTTTTCTTGTCTGGGAAGCTCTTTATTTGTCTTTCAGTTTTCAATGATAGCCTTGCTTCGTAAGAGTAGACTTGTTTATAAGTCCTTGTTTTTCATCACTTTGAGTATTTTGTGCCAGTTTTTCTGGGGTCCCGTGTTCGATTCCAGTCAAGGGCATGTAACTTAGTTGCAGGTCCTCTCCGGCTCAGGCCCTGATCAGGGCTCATGCAGGAGGCAACCAGTAGATATGTTTCTCTCTGTCTTTCCCTTTCCCATTCTCCCTAAAACAAAAATTAATGGAAAAATATCCTCAAGTGAGGATTAACAACAACAAAAGATTCTCTCTTTGTCTTTAACATTTGCCATTTTAATTATGATGTGTCTTGGTGTGGGTCTCCTTCGGTTTATCTTGTTTGAGACTCTCTGAGCTTCCTGGATTTGTATGTATTTTTCCTTCACCAGGTTAGGGAAATTTTCAGTTACTATATCTTTTTGTGTGAGGGGGTCACTATTCCTTCAAATAGTTTCTCAGTCTCTTGCTCTCTTTCTTCTCCCTCTGTCTCCCTTGTGATATGGATGGTGTTACACTTGGTGTTGTCACAGAGGTTCCTTAAACTGTTCTCATGTTTTAAAATGTTTTTTTTTCCTACTCTGATTTGATCGGCTATATTCTGCTAACTTGTCTTTCAATTCATGATTTAATCCTCTGTTTTATCTAACCTACTTTTGTTTTTTTAATCTTCACTTGAGGGTATTTTATCCATGGATTTTCTAAAAGTGGAAAGGAGGGTTGGACAAGTAGGGAGGGAGAGAAAGAGAGAAACATCGATGTGAGAGAAACACATCTATTGGTTGTCTTTTGCACATTCCCTGACCAGGACCAGAGATAGAGTGTGCAACCCGGGAATGTGCCCTTGATCCTTTGGTGTGCAGGTTGACGCTCTGACCCAGTGGTTCTCAACCTTCTGGCCCTTTAAATACAGTTCCTCATGTTGTGACCCAACTATAAAATTATTTTCATTGTTACTTCATAACTGTAATGTTGCTACTGTTATGAATCGTAATGTAAATATCTGATATGCAGGATGGCCTTAGGCGACCCCTGTGAAAGGGTCGTTCGACCTCCAAAGGGGTTGCGACCCACAGGTTGAGAACCGCTGCTCTAACCACTGAATTATGCTGGCCAGGGCTATCTAACCTACTTCAAAAAATTTTTAAATTTTTAAAATATTTTTATTTCAGAGATGAAGGTGAGGAAGAGAAAAAAACATCTTAACTATAGATATAAAAGGCTAATATGCTGTGTCCGACTGGTTGCTATGATGCGCATTTACCACCAGGGGCAAGGTGTTCAATGCAGGAGCTGCTGTGACGCGCACTGGCCATTTACAGAGAAAAGGCACTGCGGACCTGGCACCCACAAAACAACACTCTGCTTCCCCCAAGTGGGACACAGGCCCTGCCACCACCCCAGAGCGACAGCCTACCAAATTGCAGCAGATGCTGCCGAGACCCCATGGCGCAAAATGCAGCCCACAGGCCAGCCCAGCCTTGAAATGGTGGCTGTGGGAGCTGTTTAATGATGGCATGTAGCAACACCCGGCTTCTTCCTAGTGATGACTAGCCTCCTTGCAGTGTCTTCAGCCCAGTAACACGACTTGCTTTATAGCCAGGTGCAAACATTTTACACTTTAACCAAATGTCTGTGAAGTGTTTTCCCGTGCTTTATCTCATTTGATCCTCATAGAAGTCCTGGAGTAGGTAGATAGGAGACTTAGTAGAATCCTATTTTCTTTTCATTAGCTAGAAAACAGAGATTTAGAAAACTTAGAAACTTGACCCAACTGAAAGAAGTAAGAAATGGTGAACCTTGAAAATGACTTCAGGTTCTCTCACTGCACAGAATATAGTCAAACATTGCTGCAGTTAAATATTTTACTCTTTGTTCTCCCTGTGTGATCTACAATAATAATCTGCTTTGTGTTGATATTTACTACTACAGCCAGTATGCCACACTGGCCAGGCCTAACATGATTTTGATTCTTTCTTGTATAGTCAACATTTTAGATAATCTTTATTTCTCATTGGTGCTTTTTAATGGTTTCTTTGTTATCTATATATTTTTTGTTAATTCCCACCTGAGGATATTTTTCTATTGAATTTTAGAGAGAGTGGAAGCGAGGGGGGAGACAGAGAGAGAAACTTTGATGTGAGAGAAACATTGATGTGAGAGAGATACATCGGTTGGTTGCCTACTGTATGCTCCCTTGACCTCAACCAAACCCAGGAAACTTTTGTCCATTGGCCAGTGCTCCATCCACTGAACCAAACCAGCTAGGGATCTTGGTTATTTTTTATACTTATTATTTCTTTGTTTAAATTATCACTGAGTTCAAGCATTCTTCTCTAAAGTTCCTGGAGTATCCTTCTAACCATTGTTTTGAATTCTTTACCTGGTAGATTACTTGCCTCCATTTCATTTAGTTCTTTTTCTTCGGATCTTTTCTGTTTGTCTCATTGTGTCATGTTTCTTTTCTCCCTATTTTGGCTGCCTCTCTGTATTTGTTTCTGTGTATTAGGTAGATCTGCTATATCTCCCAATCCTGATAGGATGGCCATATGTAGGAGATGTCTTGTGGGGCTTAGTGGCACAGTCTCCCTGATGACCTGTGCTAGATGATTCTTCATTTGTTTTTAAATCCCTGATTAGCGAGTCAGTTTATTTTTAAAAAATCTTTACTATTGAGAGTATTAGAGATCCACCCCCCCCCGCCCCCCCCGACCCCTGCCACCTTCCCTCCTCCATCCAGTTTCCCGCCCTGCACCTTCACCACCCTGCTATCTGTGTCCATAGGTAAGATTTTCGGTTACTCTATTCCTGCTCTCCCCTCACCCCCTGCCTTCCTTCAAATTTGTCAGTCTGTTCCATGCTTCCATGCCTCTGATTTTATTTTATTCACCAGTTTGTTTTGTTCATTAAATTTCTTGGTCGTTTATTTTGATTTTTAGATTCAACTGTTGATATGTATTTGTTGTCAGTTTATTCTTCAAATTTTAGTTCTTCTTCGCCTTTCCACTTTCTTCTTCTTTCTTCTTCTTCCCTCCTCTTCCTCTTCCTCAAGAATACCTTCCAACATTTCATGTAATGCTGGTTTGGTGCTGATTAACTTCTTTAGCCTTTTCATGTCTGTGAAGCACTTTATCTTACCCTTAATTCTAAATGAGACCTTTCTCAGTAGTTGTAATCTTGGTTGTAGGTCCTTGCTGTTCATCACTTTGAATATTTCTTTCCACTCCCTTATGGCCTGCAAAGTTTCTGTTGAGAAATCAGCTGAGAGTCGTATGGGCACTCCCTTGTAGGTAACTAACTGCTTTTCTCTTGCTGCTTTTAAGATACTCTTTTTGTCTTTACTCCTTGGCATTGTAATTATAATATGTCTTGGTGCAGACCTCTTCTGGTTCCTCCAGTTTGAGATTCTCTGCTTTCTGGGCTTGCCTGTTTCTTTCACCAGGTAGGGAAAGTTTTCTGTCATTATTATTATTGTTATTATTATTATTATTATTATTACCAGAGGCCAGTGCATGGATTCGTGCACCAGTGGGGTCCCTTGGCCTGGCCTGCGGGAATTGGGCTGAACCAGCCTCTCTGACATCACCTGAGGGGTCCCGGATTGCGAGAGGGCGGTTCTCGGGTGACGCACCCCAGAATTGAGCTCTCTCCTCTCTGGTTCCGGGTATGTCACCCAAGAACTGCAGCTGCCAAGTCACCACAGCTTGGCAGCTCCTGTGTTGAGAGTCTGCCCCCTTGTGGTCAGTGCACATCATAACTATTGTTTCAGACAGTTGAAGGGTTGGACGTTCGCTTAGGCTTTTATATATATAGACTATAGGCCCGGTGCATGAAATTCGTGCACGGGGTGGGTCTCCTCAGCCCAGCCAGCACCCTCTCCAATCCAGGACCCCTCGGGGGATGTCCAAATGCCGGTTTAGGCCCGATCCCCAGGATCAGGCCTAAACCGGCATTTGGATATCCCTCTCACAATCTGGGACCGCTGACTTCTAACTGCTCACCTGCCTGTCTGCCTGATTGCCCCTAACTGCCCCCCCCAGCCTGATCACCCCTAACCACCTCTGCCTGCTGGCTTGATTGCTCCTAACTACCCCCCCTGCCGGCCTGGTCACCCCCAACTGCCCCTCCCTGCTGGCCTGGTTGCCCCCAACTTCTTCCCACACCCCTGCCGGCCTGGTGCCCCACAACTGCCCCCCTCTCTGCCGGCCTGGTTGCCCCTAATGGACCCCCCCCCCCCACTGGCCTGGTTGCCCCTTACTGCCCCCCTCTGCCAGCCTGGTTGCCCCTAACTGCGCCCCCCCCGCCGCTGGCCTGGTCACCCCTCATTGCCCCCTCTGCTGGCCTGGTCACCCCACAACTGCCCCCCTGCCAACCTGTTTGCCCCCTACCTGCCCCCCGCCAGCCTGGTCACCCACCATTGCCCCCCTGCCGACCTGGTCGCCTCATGCAGCCTGCTGTTTAGTTGTTTGGTCGTTCCTCACTAACCCCCTGTCAACCTGTTCCCTCCATGCAGCCTGCTGTTCAGTCGTTTGGTTGTCCCTCACTAACCCCCCTGCCGACCTGGTTGCCCCACGCAGCCTGCTGTTTAGTCGTTTGGTTGTCCCTCACTAACCTCCCTGCCGGCCTGGTTGCCCCATGCAGACTGCTGTTCTGTTTGGTCATTACTGTTACTGTGATGACGTCCTGGACAATTTGCATATTCCTCTATTATTAGTATAAACTAGAGGCCCGGTGCACAAAAATTTGTGCACTTGGGGGGGGGGTGGAGGGAGAGGGGTCCCCCAGCCCGGCCTGTGCCCTCTCACAGTCTGGGACCCCTTGGGAGATAACGACCTGCTGGCTTAGGCCTGCTCCCGGGTGGCAGAGGGCACGCCCAATCCCTAGGTGCAGCCCCTGGTCAGGCTCAGAGCAGGGCCGATTGGGGAGTTGGGGCGCCGCCCCCTGTCATGCACAGAGCCGGGCGGATCGGGAGGTTGCGATGTGTGGTAGGTGTCCTATAGGGCCCAGTGGCTCAGCCTCCCCAGTCACTTGAGGTGGACGCTCTTGGTGCACCCCTTTGTGGGTTGTTTGCACAGTCTTGTTGTAGTTAACCCTTGATTGCTGTTGGTATCACTGGGAATTGACCTCCCGGCCAATTGGCTGTGATGACCAGCTGTATCTACACTGGAAAATTTGTTGCACAGGAGACACCCTCATGGGGCAGGACTTGCTTCAGTGGGGCTTTGGTGCTCACTGAGTCTGCCCCTTGAGTGTGTCTCTTATGGATGTGAAGAGTTGTAATCTGGTATGGTCTCACACTGACCACTGGGTACACTGGCTCTTGGATCTCCAAGGAGGTGCAAAATCAGCCACTGTCTGGGGCTGCCCAGCAGGAGCTACAGAGACATCTGCAGATTCCTCCTCTTTGTATGGGGTTTGGAAGTGCCCAGACGAGGACCAGTTGTGAAGTAACACAGGCTGCTGCTGCCGGCCTTGGCCTTCTTTTGGAAGCTCTGGGGCTCTCTGACCCAGCTGTAGTTTGACAGGTTTTAGGCAGAGATAGGATAGGCCATTCATATGCAAAAGCCGACACACACAGCTTGGGTGGGGTTGTAAATTTGGTGGGGCAGGGTCTCAGGGAATCACCAGGGCAGAGCAAACAGCAATGGCTGTCAGTCAGCCCTGCACTGGAGAGGTCCCTGGGTCTCCATGTCCTGCGCACCCGTGCAGGAACAATGATCGCTGCAAGCACCTCTGAGAGAAAGCTGCCCTGGAATTCCTGTCCTGATGTCAGACAGTCCAGTTTCTCCCAGTGTGTGTCTGCGTCCCCAGAGTCTCACCCGGAACTGGAGTACAGAGCATGCAGGAGCTTGTATCTCCCTCCCGATTAAAAGAGAGCACCCAGCTGCCAGCACTTTCTGCACCTTCGTACCTCCTACCAGTCTCAATGCGCTTTCTTCTTTACCTCTAGTTGTAGAACGTCCACTCAACCAGCTTTCCCGCTGTTCTAGTTGGTAGTTGTTCTACCTTTTAGTTGTTATTTTGATGTGTTTACCTATGCTGCAATCTTGGTTCTTTGCTGATTGTTCTGTATTTTAGTTGCAATTTTGATGTGGTCATGGGAGGCAGCTAGTACAGGCATTTACCTTTGCCACCATCTTAGTTCTGGCCAGTCAGTTTGGATTTGACATTTCTTTCATTTAAAAATGTGTTTTTTGAATATTGATTTGTGTTATTGCTTTATTGAATGGCTATAGTCTTTTTTCAATTAATAAGAGCTTTGCTATATACTTTTGTGTTTAATACCTAATTACATATGACATTGTAATTATCAATATTCGAATTATTGCTTACCACTTCATTTGTTATCAGTCACTTGGCTCATTTGAAATATAGTTTTGGAGGAGAGCTTGTGGATACCCTGGACTGTCAGAAAGTCGAATCAGTGGGTTCTAAAGCAAATTATGCTTGAAATGTTGGTGGAGGCAAAAGTGACAAAACTGATGCTGTCCTACTTTGGGCACATAATGTGAACGCCAGTTTCTTTGAAGAAGACAGTAGTTCTGGGGAAAATAGAAGGCCGAAGGAAAAGAGGAACACAATATGAGATGGGTTAACTGCATGAACAAAGCCATAGATGTGAGTCCACACTAGCTGAGAAAGGACTGTTTATAAAATGACATTGTGGACATCACTCATTCATATGGTTTCCAAGAGTTTCAGATGCCTCAATGCCTTGTAACACATACCACTTCCTGGCTGTGGTCTTGGGCACCTTGATTTTGAGGATAGGTTTTTAAAAAATCTGTGACTTTACTTCCATTTGTAGTTTTAATGTTTTACTGATATGGATATTTGGTCGTAATATTTAAATTAATGTTAATTACTTTTGGCTGAATGTACTTTTATTTAAAAAAATTTAACTTATGAAAATTTTGAATCAGATGTTTTTCAGCATATGTATACTTTCATAACTTTCTGCAATGGTAACATTAAAAATTTTTTTATGGCCCTGACCGGTTTAGCTCAGTGGATAGAGCGTCGGCCTGCAGACTGAAGGGTCCCAGGTTTGATTCCAGTCAAGGGCATGTACCTTGGTTGCGGGCACATCCCCAGTAGGGGGTGTGCAGGAGGCAGCTGATTGATGTTTCTCTCTCATCGATGTTTCTAACTCTCTATCTCTCTCCCTTCCTCTCTGTAAAAAGTCAATAAAACATATTAAAAAAAATTGTTATGTTTGCTTAATATTAACCTTGAGTGCCAACCAATATCCTAGGAACTATGCTAAAATTGCCAAGGCATTTTTGCTGACTTTACCGCAGTTTAGGAAAAAAATTATGAATCGCAAGTAAATGAAGTTACATATTCAAAAACTTAAGGAAACCTTCACTACATTGACATATTTAGCTATATCATCATCACTAATAAAAGCAGACTTAGAACTGGATGCCATTTTGAAGGTTTATTAGCACTCCTGGCACTTTTGGCGAAAGTCAGGAGGAGTGCGATTGCGTTCCCCGGCACTCTAGGGGTTAAGTGAGGATCTTATGAAGGTTTCCCTTAGCATATACTATTGTTTTACCTTAAAGTAGCCTTATTAAGGAGCTATCTTATACAACAAAGAGGGAATATGCAAATTGACCATCACTCCGCCACAAAAGATGGCGGTGCCCACAGCAGAGTAGGGGATCTCCGTTACACAAGATGGCTGCACTCACAGTGGAGGCTGAGTTCCTGTAACGAGCCTTAACGAGCAATCAGCAGAGACCTGAGGCTCTGCCCCTCCTACCCTGCCCCCATGGGGCTTGACAGGGGATCTCAGGCCGTGTCCCCCATCCTGGCGCCAATCTGGGGGACCTCTGGCCACACCCCCCACTCGGAAGGGCTTGATGGGAAGAACCGGGCCAGCAGACCTGAGGTCGTGCCCCCCGCGCTGGCGGGGCTTGACAGGGGACCTCAAGGTGTGCCCCCTGCCCCAGTGCTGGGCTAGGGGACCTCAGGCTGCTGCTCCTGCCCTGGTGCCAGGCCGGGGGACCTGAGGCTGCTCCCCCGCCCGGCGGGCTTGACAGGGGATCTCAGGCTGCTCCCTTTGCCCCGGTGCCAGGCCGGGGGACCCGAGACCACGCCCCCACCTGGTGGGTCTTGACGGGGGACCCCAAGGTGCGTCTTCCCGCCCAAGTGCTGGGGACCTCAGGCTGCTCCCATCGCCGAGGGGCTTGACGGGGCACCTGAGTCTGAGCCCCCTGCCCCTTGGGGCTTGACGGGGGTCCTTAAGGCACGCCCTCCACCTGGAGGGGCTTGACAGGAGATCTCAGGCCATGTCCCCCACCCGGTGGGGCTTGACAAGGGTGGTACCAGCCGGTCTGGATCTAGCCCAATGTGGGGGGTTGGCCAGGTCTGGGTCTTGTGCGATTTTGAGGTGCATGTGGGTGGGCGGGGACTTGACTCTGGGTCCCGTGGTGCGCCCCAGACTCTGACAGGAGGGAGATTTTCATATACATTTTACTAATTTTCTTTCATCTCTGACACTTCTATTATAGAGAATAGCTATTATATGCAGATAGCAATAGTAAAATATTTCCTCTAAGTAATCCCCTTTTAATGGGCATGAATTTTGTGCACTGGGACACTGGTTTTAGAATAATGTGTATATAATATATTGTTTGAAAATATACTTAAAATGCCTTAATATTTGGAATGGAAATTTGTAGATCTTTGGATAAAGCACAAGTTTTTGAATAGAATTATCTATTTTAAGTAGATATAAGTGTATGTTTTGCCATTTTCTGTGATTAGTATGTCTTCCATCCTGACAAAGACACAGCACTTGCTTGTTCTAAGTGGAACGAAGACTGATTTAAAAAATATATATATATTGATTTCAGAGAGGAAGGAAAAGGAAGAGAGATAGAAACATCAATGATGAGAAAGAATCATTGATTAGCTGCCTCTTGCATGCTCCCTACTGGGGATTGAGCCCGCAACCCAGGCATATGTCCTTGATGGGAATTGAACCTAGGATCCTTCAGTCCGCAGGCCAGTCCACTGAGTCAGACGAGCTAGGGCATGAATATGGATTTTGGAATCAAGCTTTGTACATTGTATTTGAGTCCTGAGGTTGTTTTAGAAGTTTGGATAGCCGAAACTGGTTTGGCTCAGTGGATAGAGCGTCGGCCTGCGGACTGAAGGGTCCTGGGTTCGATTCCGGTCAAGGGCATGTACCTGGGTTGCGGGCACATCCCCAGTGGGAGATGTGCAGGAGGCAGCTGATCGATGTTTCTCTCCCATCGATGTTTCTAACTATCTATCTCTCTCCCTTCCTCTCTGTAAAAAATCAATAAAATATATTAAAAAAAAAAAAAGAAGTTTGGGTAGTTTCACCTAATGTGCCCGATATATTGTTTTGTTATAGAGAAACTTTTATATCTATTTTATTTAACTCAACAGGGTTATTGTCACAGTTAAGTGAAAATAAAATAAAACCTTTTCTATTAAATACTGAAATGAATTGGTTATGGTGCTCTCTAGATACTAGAACCTGGTTTAACCAGATGATTAATGGTGAGAGAGTAACATGGTATATATAAAATAAAGGGACTAAGATTGTATACCTTGAGAATTAAATAATGATGTTACTTAAAAATGACTGGTCATAAAGTAAACATATTGATTTTTTGGCTTCTAGCCTTTCCATAAATACCTGGGACAAATGATACAGTCTGTTCACAGTATTTCATAAAAATAGTTGGCATACCCTTATTTAATGTCTGTGAAAAGTAGTTATTCTGTGTCCCTCTTGTATCAGGAGAATGGTAATTACTTAATTTCAATGCTTGATCAGCTTTATCTGATCTTCTCTTTTTCCCATTATTCATTCAGGTGCTTAAGCTACCTGAAATTCTTTGTTGATTAATGTGGAACCTAAAATACAACTTGTTGAAACCTTTCTGACTCTTCCAGCAAACTACTCTGTTAATATAATGTGCTCCTTCTAGGGCTTTTTTCCCCCTATGAATTCACATAAAAATATATGTACTTTAGGAAAAACATATTGTGTAAGTATATTTGGATTTTGGGGAATACATAATGTTGTAGTAATACTCTTTGTGTTCTGTGACTATTTTTCAGTCTATAGTATGTTTGCAGGTCTTTCCATGTCAGTAAGATCTGCTTTTCAAAAAACCCTAACCCTAATATTTTCTTTCATTTTCCATCACCACTCTTATTTTAGTTGTCATCATCTCTCACCTGGACCAGTGGCCCTCTGGTTTTTTCTTTGTCCATGTAGCAGTCAGAGTGATCTATTAAAAACATGTGTGAGATTATGTTAGCCTTTTGGTATAAATGCTGCAGTGCTTCCTGTTACGGCAAACTCCAGACTGTTACCTTTAGAAGTCATGATTTCTGATGGCAGGAATCATGATTTTCCCAAGTGCCTAAGACAGTATCTTGCACATACTAGGTGTTTGGTAAATCTTTGTTGAATGCAATTAAGTAATGAACTTGTTTTCCTTGGTGAGTTGTTGCTCTGTGTTTTTATGTTTCATGTCATACTATTCTTTCTTACCTGCCTTGTTCCAGCCACACTGGCCTTTATTCTGTTGCTTGATTTAAAAAAAAAAATGTTTATTGATTTCAGAGATGAAGGGAGAGAGAGAGAGAAAAACATCAATGATGAGAGAGAAGCATTGATCGGCTGCCTCCTGCACGTGTCACACTGGGAATCAAGCCCACAACCCGGGTATGTGTCCTGACCGGGAATCCAACTGTCATCTGATTCACAGGTCGACACTCAACCAGTGAGCCACACTGGCTGGGCTCTGTTGCTTGAATTTACCGACCTCATTCCCTTTAGGCTTTTTTTGGCAGGAGCTGGAATGCTCTTCCTCCAATTTTCCCATAGTTGGATCTTTCTTGTCATTTCAGATTTCAGTGTAAATGTCACCTGCTCTCATAGAGATATTCTCTGATCACCAAAGAAAAGTAGTTATCTCTTTATCACTGTGTTGTCACTCTGGTTTTTTTTAAATGCTCTCCTGAGGATATGTTTATTGATTTTAGAGATGCGGGGGGGGGGGGGGGGTGGAAAGAGAGAGACAGAGAGCGAGAGAGATGGGAAGATAGACATCAATGTGAGAAACATTGATTGGTTGCCTCCTATACTCCTGACCGGGGATTGAACCTGCAACCTGTTTTGGTGTAGGGGACAACACTTCTCCCAACTGCGCCACCCGTCCAGGACTCACTCTGTTTTTAAAATAATTAAATTTAGCTTTAAAAATAAGTGAGAAATCCTGTTCAAAAATTGAGAAAATGCAACAAAATAGACTGTGTGGAATTTCTCCATCCCTATGTCCCATCAGCCAAAGTGATATTGTTTTTTTTTTTTTATAAATATTTTTATTGATTTCAGAGAGGATGGAAGAGGAAGAGAGAGATAGAAACATCAATGCTGAGAGGAAATCATTGATTGGCTGCCTCCTGCAGGTTGGACTGAGCCCACAACCTAGGCATGTGCCCTTGACCGGAATCGAACCTGGGACCCTTCAGTCCGTAGGCTGACGCTCTATCCACCGAGCCAAACCGGCTAGGGCGAAAGTGATATTGTTGTCTTCATCCTTCCAGAGGCTCTTCATAGCAACATAAGCAAATGACTATATATATATATAGTAAGTGTTCTTAACCCAATCTTTTTTATTTTATTTTATTTTTTTATATATTTTATTGATTTTTTTACAGAGAGGAAAGGAGAAGGATAGAGAGAAACATCGACGAGAGAGAAACATCCATCCATCAGCTGCCTCCTGCACACCCCCTACTGGGGATGTGCCCGCAACCAAGGTACATGCCCTTGACTGGAATTGAACCTGGGACCCTTCAGTCTGCAGGCCGACGCTCTATCCACTGAGCCAAGCCAGTTAGGGCCCCAGTCTTTTTTTTAAAAAGTGGTCTATGGCCCTGGCCAGTTTGGCTCAGTGGATAGAGCGTCGGCCTGTGGCCTGCGGATTGAAGGGTCCCAGGTTCGGTTCCGGTCAGGGGCATGTACCTTGGTTGCGGGCATATCCCCAGTAGTGGGTGTGCAGGAGGCAGCTGATGGATGGATGTTTCTCTCTCATTGATGTTTCTACCTCTCTCTATCCCTCTCCCTTCCTCTCTGTAAAAAATCAATAAAATATATTTAAAAATAAAAATAAAAAGTGGTCTATGTTGCTTTATTTGAGAAAGAGGATGATAAAGGGTTCAAGAATTGGCATTGGGGCTCTTAGACCAGGCTTTAAGACCTCTGCAACCAGTTTCCTCTCATCAGATAACCTACTCTATGAAAATGAGGCTGCGTTTATAAACCACTTCAAATTCCCATCCATCATATCTGAAAATTATATACAATCTATATTCTCCTGTCATTATTTACCCCTTGTTTTTTCTTGCTGATTTGTCTCTGAGATTAAGGTAATTCATGTTCAAGATTAGTTCTACTATCATCTGTGCCTATGACCTTATCCTCTCCATCTGCTCAAGAACTTATTTTCTTTCTTTCCTGGTTCTTTACTGTTAACTGTGTGCTGTCTCTTTGGCTTCAGTACAGCCCTGTATATATAGTAGGTATTCAGAAAGTATTAGTTGAATATAGCAGAGTGGTGAAGAGTTTGAACTATTGAGTTATAAATGTCTGGGTGTGCATTCTAGCTGTGTGGCTTGGGCATGTTTGTTAGCATCTCTAAGCCACTTTTAAATGGGACAAATTTTATAGCTATATCAAGGGTTGTTTTGAGGATATACCTAAAAAGTGGATTGTGTTTATTTCCTATAGTTGTAGCAAATTACAGCAAACTTGAGGGTAAACAAGTTTACTTAAAAAAAAAAACAAATTTTTTCTCTCACAGTCTGGAGGTCAGATGTCAGAAATCAGTGATCCTGGGCTCATTAAGGTGTTAGCAAGACCATGTTTCTTCTGGAGGCTTTGGGGGGAGAATGAGTTCCTTGCCTCTTCTACATTCTAGTGACTGCCAGCATTCCTTGGCTGCATCACCCAGTCTCCTCTAATCTACCTCTATGGTCACACTGTATTCTCTTGTACCTATACCAGTGATGGCGAACCTATGACACGTGTGTTCAGAGGTGACACGCGAACTCATTTTTTTGGTTGATTTTTCTTTGTTAAATGGCATTTAAATATATAAAAGAAATATCAAAAATATAAGTCTTTGTTTTATTATGGTTGCAAATATCAAAAAATTTCTATATGTGACACGGCACCAGAGTTAAGTTAGGGTTTTTCAAAATGCTGGCACGCCGAGCTCAAAAGGTTCGCCATCACTGATCCTATACTGTATTCTCCATCCAACTTTCTTTGATAAAGGCACCTATAGTTGCATTTAGGGCCCACCCAGGTAATCTTAGTTTTAAATCCTTAATCATATTTTCAAAGAACCCCCTTTTTTTCATATAAGGTAACATTTATAGGTTCTAGGGATTAGGATTTGATATCTTTTGGGTCCATTGTACAGACTGATACATATAGAGTGTTCCCCAAAAATGTATACACACTTTGAATAATTATTAATTTCAATGGGTTAAATTTGAAAAGAAAGAAACATCAATTGAGCTGTCAGAAAAAGGTGTGTATACTTTTTTTTGGGACAAAAAAGAAGTAAAGCGCACTGTATAGTGCCTGGCAAATAAGGATTTAAGCTTTCAGGATAGGGTCAAGAAAGATTTCAGATTTTTTTTAAAAAACATGTTTTTATTGATTTCAGAGAGGAAGGGAGAGATAGAAACATCACTGATGAGGGAGAATCATTGATTGCACGGTCCCCACTGGCGATTGAGCCTGACACCTGCGCATATGCCCTTGACCGGAATCGAACCCAGGACCCTTCAGTCCACAGGTGGATGCTCAAACTGTCTAGGGCAAGATTTCAGATTCTTACAAGGGTTTAATCATACAGCTACATGGGAGCCCGGGAGGATAAAAAGCAGGGGTTATTAAAAAAATAAAAGATGAGGTAAGGGAAATTAGGAACTAAACCATACTATTTTATTGAATACAGAGGGATAAATGTATAGAGCAGAGATTTTTATTATCATATTTTGGTTATTTTCCTGCTCAAGTGTAAGAGGGTTTATATGTTTTCAGTTTTAGTTTATAGAGCAAATAGTGTGAAGGAGAGGAGGTGGTGGAGCTGAAAATTGGATAATTACCTTTCTTTTTATATTGCTAGAGTTTCACGTGTAAACTATATGAAATGATTAGTGAATAAGAGAAGATCATAATGGATATCAAAATTTTCCGGGGTATTATATAAGAATCATTCTCATTTAGAATAGAAAAGAAAGGGAACTTAAAAAAAAATTCCTTCAATTAGAGCAACATAAAATGTTATGTACTGACCACTTATATACTTTTTCTTTTTTCTATCTCCTTAACAGGTTCCTTGGCATGGACACAGGTTCAGTGGGAGGATTAGAACTGACTGATCAGACTCCTGTTTTATTAGGGAGTACGGCCATGGCAACTAGTCTCACGAATGTTGGAAATTCATTTAGTGGTGCACCTAATCCTTTAGTTTGTAGATCTAATAAATTTCAAAACTCATCAGTGGAAGATGATGATGATGTTGTTTTTATTGAACCTGTACAACCTCCCCCATCTTCTGCATCAGTGGTGTCTGATCAAAGAACCATAACATTTACATCATCAAAAAATGAAGAACTACAAGGAAATGATTCCAAAATTCTTCCTTCCTCAAAAGACTTGGCTTCTCAGAAGGGAAATGTAAGTGAGACAATTGTCATTGATGATGAAGAGGACATGGAAACAAATCAAGGGCAAGAGAAAAATTCCTCCAATTTTATTGAACCTCGGAGACCTCCTGAGACTAAAAACAGAACCAATGATGTGGATTTCTCTACTTCCAGTTTTTCAAGAAGTAAGGTAAATGCAGGAATGGGTAATAGTGGTATCACCACAGAACCAGACTCTGAAATTCAGATTGCTAATGTTACAACCTTAGAAACAGGTGTAAGCTCTGTGAATGATGGCCAATTAGAAAATACTGACGGGCGAGATATGAACTTAATGATTACACATGTAACATCACTGCAGAATACCAACTTGGGAGATGTCTCTAACGGACTGCAGTCAAGTAATTTTGGTGTTAATATGCAAACATACACCCCATCTTTAACTTCACAGACCAAGACTGGAGTAGGACCTTTTAATCCTGGTAGAATGAATGTGGCAGGAGATGTTTTTCAGAATGGAGAATCTGCAAGTCATCATAGTCCTGGTAAGCCATGAGTGATATTCCACCCCATGTAAATGAATTTGAACTTTGGCTGTTGCTTTTTCTATTGTAGTAATTGATGCCACCTTGGTTAGTTTATTTATGTAAGGTATATTAGTTCTATTGACTTCTAAGTTTGAAGTCTTAACTAATCAGAGAGTGAAAACACAGTATTTCTCCATAATTATTAGAAAATCAATCACAAACTTATATGTCTAATGGATTAAAAAAATACTCCTTATATTCCACCACTAAATTGTAACAATTTGGCATTTTATTTGTCATGTACTCATTTTTTGCTTATATATTTTTAGTTTTAGTTGTGTTGTTTTAATGTGTAGAGAACAAAAAGAAAGTAGCACACGTAAGGAACAATATAATATGATGTAATTGCATTTAGATTTGTTTTACTTTCTCTGTTTAATTTTGACTACCTATCTGATTTTAATTTTTACTTAGCTTCTGATTATATTTTTTATATTTGAAGGCTGAAATTTTATTCTGTGAGTAGCTTTGCTGTGTGAAAACATTATAAGAATTCTGGCTTTCTCATGACCATGTTTGTGGTTTTCACTTTCTCTTTCACCTGTCCCTAAGCCTGTGTGTGTCTGTCTCATTCTTTCATCATTTTAGGCTCATTAGCAACTTTGTCAGCCTAGGAATTGTGTACAATAACAAGAAATGATTAAAACTTAGGCCGTGTAGAATCCTATATAATAAAAGCCTAATATGCTAAGTGTCCAGTCGTCCGGTCAGCCGTTCAACCAATCAAAGCATAATATGCTAATGATATGCTAAGGCTGCTCAACTGCTCGCTATGACGTGCACTGACCACCAGGGGGCAGACGCTCTGACCGATAGGTTAGCTTGCTGCTGAGGTCCGGCCAATTGGGACTGAGCGAGATGGGCCAGACACACCCTGGAATCCTCCTGTGGTTCCTTCCTGGCTGGCCAACCTCCCGCATCCCTACCCGGCCCCATTTGTGCACTGGTGGGGTCCCTAGGCCTGGCCTGGCACTCTCTCACAATCCAGGACCCCTTGGGGAATGTCAGAGAGCTGGTTTAGGCCCGATCCTGCAGGCCAGCCCGAGGGACCCCACTGGTGCATGAATTTGTGCACTGGGCCTCTAGTACTCTATGAAATGCTAGTCATATTTCTTTTATATTCTTTTTTTTTTTTTTTGGTTACAATAGTAATGTCTAATTATTAGAGAATGTTTGAAAAATTTGTAATTAAAAAATGAGGGAAAAAGTCCCCTGTAGTCTTAATAACTAAAGGGTCATGCTCTCAGTGGATGTCTTTCAGTCTTTTTCCTTTGTGTTTTTTAACCTGGTTGAAATGCAACTCTGTATAATTTTGATTCCAGTTTTCCTCCCATTTGTTATTACATTGTATTTTCTCAAACCATTAACATATAAAAACAGTTTTAATGTCTGCATAATGATTGGGTATGAATATATCATTCCCATACTTGACTTTTCCCATATTTGCTATTATAGGTATATCATTAACATCTCTGTTCAAATTTCTGATTATTTCTTTGGAGTGTATTGTCCTGTCTCCCTAAAGATTTATGGTCTAAAATAGTGTCTGGTTTATAGAGATTTTGAAAGAAATGTGTTTCGTATTATTCAGTTTTGACACATTTTCATGCTTTCGAAGACCCTTGACACGGTGTGTGTGTGTGTGTGTGTGTGTGTGTGTGTGCGCGTGTGCGCGCGCGCTTATATTTGTAGGGCATTTTTAAGTTGCAGAAATATATTGTCATACTGCCTTCTGGAAAGTTCTTGTCAATTTATACTACTACCAGTTGTATGTTAGAGCGTCTTTTATTGTAACCTTCCAGCTCACATAAAAGTTTAAGAAATGATGATGTTCAACTAGTTTTAAATTGGCTATTTTGTCTCTTGTAATTATAAATGTATAAAAATATGAGTATGAGAAAGAAAAAACATTCTCACCATTGAGAATGGTATATTTAATTCTAATCTGAGATCATAGTATAGGTATAGTTTTGCAAACTCTCCCCTCGTATACTACTCCTTTGAATACCTAGTAATAAATCTTGAACTTTTGACTATGTCAAGTATATGTTTGATTTTGTTAATTCTCTATTTAGCTCGGGTCCAAGTTTTACTATGTAAATAGCTCTTAAGAATATTCTTATTAATGTATCTGTGATACGTATTGCTTTAGGAATATTGCTGGTTAAAGGGACATATTGTAAGAGTTGTGTTCCTCTTTACTCAAACTGTTACACAAGGCAATGTAAAGTACTCATGAGAAAAACTAAACATATACCTGCTCTTGAATTTATGAATCAGCTCTTGTGTTTATTTGCTGTTTTTATTCGTGATAGAGAGTTGTAAAATTTTGGCTCTCAGACTGATTAAACTGCTGTCCCATGATTTGAAATGATTAGGTACCTTCTAGTCCTAAAAGTTTTTTGGTGTTGGAGGAGGTGAAATTTGAAAATAGCGGAAATGTAAGAGCTGAAATATAGTTAAAGGGAGCCATTACATTATTTATGTAGGGCCTAAAACTAAATTGAAATAAAAGCACCAGGTTTTTAAAATCAAGTTAATAGATGCCTTAAGTTTAAATAGATTCCTTTAAGTATATATGGAAATGATAAGACTACAAATTGAAAATTTGTAGGGAGTCAGAATTTGTGTTGCAAAAAGCTATTCCTTCTAGCATATGTTCAAATATAGTTTTTGTTTGAAGGCCTCTCAGAAGGTAGAATTGCCATTTCTTTCAGTGATTTATTTCTTTGTCTTCAATATTATTGTTATCCATTTATTAAAACTGTTCAGTTACCCTGATGATAGCAGAATAACAGGATCCAGAAAGAACTCTATTTATTCTTCGTATAAAGTATGTATGTTTTTTGGTGGGGGGAATTGTGGAGTAAAGTAAGATTTGAATAGCAGTGTATTGCAGCCTGTTGAAACCATTAGGTTGTGGACTGGGTCAGCAATGTGAAATAGCCTTCTTTAGTTTTTTTATTTTCTTTTTCCTTTATTGATTAAGATATTACAAATGTGTCCTTATCCCCGCAATGTCCTCTCATCCCCCCAATCCTGCCCTCACCCTCACCCCCTGTTGTCCACATCCATCGTTTATGCTTATATGCATGCATACAAGTCCTTTGGTTGATCTCTCCCCCTAACCCCCATCCTCCCCTACCTTCCCTCTGAGTTTTGAGCATCTGATCGATGCTTCTCTGTCTCTACACCTGTTTTTGTTCATCAATTTATGTTGTTCATTATAATCCACAAATGAGTGAGAGCATGTGATATTTATCTTTCCCTGACTGACTTATTTCACTTAGCATAATGCTCTCCAGCTCCATCCATGCTGTTGCAAATGGTAGGAGTTCCTTCCTTTTTACAGCAGCATAGTATTCCATTGTGTAGATGTGCCAAAGTTTTTTATTCCATTCATCTGCTGATTCCAAATCTTAGCTATTGTAAATTGTGCTGCTATGAACATAGGGATGCATATATCCTTTCTGATTGGTGTTTCTGGTTTCTTGGGATATATTCCTAGAAGTGGGATCACTGGGTCAAATGGAAGTTCCATTTTTAATTTTATGAGGAAACTCCATACTGTTCTCCACAGTGGCTGCACCAGTTTGCATTCCCACCAGCAGTGAACGAGGGTTCCTTTTTCTCCACATCCTTGCCAGCATTTGTCATTTGTTGATTTGTTGATGATTGCCATTCTGACAGGTGTGAGATGGTACCTCATTGTCATTTTGATTTGCATCTCTCGGATGATTAGTGACTTTGAGCATGTTTTCATATGTCTCTCAGCCTTATGTATGTCCTCTTTCAAAAAGTGTCTATTTAGATCCGTTGCACATTTTTTGATTGGGTTGTTTATCTTCCTTTTGTTAAGTTGTATGAGTTCTTTGTAAATGTTGGAGATTAAACCTTTATCAGAGATATCATTGGCAAATATGTTCTCCCATGCAGTTGGTTTTCTTGTTTTGTTGATGGTTTCTTTTGCTGTGTATAAGCTTTTTATTTTGATATAGTCCCATTTGTTTATTTTCTCTTTAGTTTCCATTGCCCTAGGAGCTGTGTCAGTGAAGAAATTCCTTCGGCATATATCTGAGATTTTTCTACCTGTGGATTCCTCTAATATTTTTATGGTTTCCCGTCTTACGTTTAAGCCCTTTATCCATTTTGAGTTTATTTTTGTGTATGGTGTAAGTTGGTGGTCTGGTTTCATTTTTTTGCATGTGTCTGACCAAATTTCCCAGCACCATTTATTGAAGAGACTGTCTTGACTTTATTGTATGTTCTTGCCTCCTTTGTCAAATATTAATTGAGCATAGTGGTCTGGATCGATTTCTGGGTTCTCTATTCTATTCCATTGGTCTATATGTCTGTTCTTGTGCCAGTACCAGGCAGTGTTGAGAACAGTGGCTTTGTAATACAGCTTGATATCTGGTATTGAGATCTCTCCTACTTTGTTCTTCTTTCTCAGGATCCCAGCAGCTATTAGGGTTTTTTTTTTTTTTTTATTCCAGATGAATTTTTGGAGAGTTCTTTCTAGATCTGTGAAATATGCTGTTGGTATTTTAATGGGGAGTGCATTGAATCTATAGATTGCTTTGTGTAGTATGGACATTTTGATGATGTTGATTCTACCAATCCATGAACATGGTATGTTCTTCCATCTGTTTATGTCTTCCTCTATCTCTTTTTTCAATGTCCTGTAGTTTTCTGGGTAGAGATCTTTTACCTCCTTAGTTAAGTTTATTCCTAGGTATCTTAATTTTTTTGGTGCAATGGCAAATGAGATTGTTCTTTAAATTTCTTTTTCTGTAAGTTCACTATTGGCGTATAATAATGCCATAGATTTCTTGGCGTTAATTTTGTATCCTGCTACATTGCCAAATTCATTTATTAGGTCTATTAATTTTTTGATGGAGTCTTTAGGGTTTTCTAAGTACAGTATCATGTCATCTGCGAATAATGACAATTTTACTCCTTCTTTTCCAATTTGGATGCCTTTTATTTCTTCTTGTCTGATTGCTTTGGCTAGCACTTCCAGTACTATGTCGAACAGGAGTGGTGAAAGTGGGCATCCCTGTCTGGTTTCTGTTCTTAAGGGAAATGGTTTTAGTTTTTGCCCATTGAGTATGATGTTGGCTGTAGGTTTTTCATATATGGCTTTTATTATGTTGAGGTATGATCCCTCTATTCCCACTTTGCTGAGAGTTTTTATCAAGAAAGCGTGTTGGACTTTGTCAAATGCCTTTTCTGCATCAGTTGATATGATTATGTGATTTTTGTCTCTCAGCTTGTTTATATGATGTATCACGTTTATTGATTTGTGGATATTGTACCAGCCTTGCATTCCTGGAATAAATCCCACTTGGTCATGGTGTATGATCTTTCTGATGTAATGCTGGATCTGATTTGCTAGAATTTTGTTGAGGATTTTAGCATCTATGTTCATCAGGAATATTGGCCTGTAATTCTCTTTCTTTGTGGTGTCTTTATCTGGTTTTGGAATTAGGGTAATGCTGGCTTCATAGAAAGAGCTTGGAAGTGTGCCTTCCTCTTGAATTTTTTGGAATAGTCTGAGAAGGATTGGCTTTAGTTCTTCTTTGAATGTTTGGTAAAACTCCCCTGTGAAGCCATCTGGTCCAGGGCTTTTGTTTGCTGGAAGCTTTTTGATTACTCTTTCAATTTCATCAGTAGTTATTGGCCTATTCAGGTTTTTTGATTCTTCCTGATTGAGTATTGGAAGCTTGTATTTTTCTAGGAATGTCTCTATTTCATCGAGGTTGTCCAGTTCGTTGGAGTAGAGTTGTTCGTAGTAATTTTTGACAGTCCTTTGTATATCAGTAGGGTCTTTTGTTACTTCACCTCTTTCATTCCTGATTTTGTTTATTTGGGTTCTTTCTCTTTGTTTCTTTGTGAGCCTGGCGAGAGGTTCATCAGTCTTGTTAATCCTTTCAAAGAACCAGCTCTTGGTTTCATTGATCTTTTGTATTGTTTTTTTGGTCTCTATGTCATTTATTTCTGTTCTAATCTTTATTATCTCCTTCCTTCTGCTCACTCTGGGGTTTTCTTGTTGCTCTCTTTCTAACTCTTTGAGTTGTAGGGTTAGATCATTTATTACCACTTTTTCTTGTTTTTTGAGGTAGGCCTGTAGAGCTATGAACTTCCCTCTCAGGACTGCTTTCGTTGTGTCCCATAGATTTTGGATTGTTCTGTTTTTATTGTCATTTGTTTCCAGGATGGTTTTTATTTCTTCTTTGATCTCTCTGGTAACTCATCCATTGTTTAATAGCATGCTATTTAGCCTCCAAGTGTTTTTTTCTCCAAGTGTTTTTTTATTGTAGTTGATTTCTGGTTTTATGCCATTGTGATCTGAGAAGATGCTTGTTATGATTTCTATTCTCTTGAATTTGAAGAGACTTTGCCTGTGTCCTAAGATATGGTCTATCTTTGAAAATGTCCCATGTGCACTGGAGAAGAATATATATTCTGTAGCTTTGGGGTGAAATTTTCTGAAGATGTCAATGAAGTCCATCTGATCTAGTGAGTCATTTAGAATTGCTGTTTCTTTGCTGATTTTTTGTTTAGAGGATTTATCCAGTGGTGTCAGTGGGGTATTAAAGTCCCCTACTATTACTGTATTGCTATCAATTTCTCCCTTGATATCTTCCAGAAGTTGTTTTATGTATTTGGGTGCTCCTGTATTGGGTGCATATATGTTTACCAGAGTTATATCTTCTTGTTGAATTGCTCCCTTTAGTATTATGTAGTGGCCTTCCTTATCTCGTGTTTACTTTGAGGTCTATTTTGTCAGCTACAAGTATCGCAACCCCAGCTTTTTTCTCATTTCCATTTGCCTGAAAAATTTTTTTTTCGTCCCTTCACTCTCAGTCTGTGTGAATCCTTTGTTCTGAGGTGGGTCTCTTGTAGACAGCAAATATATGGGTCATGTTTTCTTATCCATTCAGCTACCCGGTGTCTTTTGATTGGATCATTTAATCCATTTACACTTAATGTTATTTTTAAAAAGTACTTGTTTGTGGTCATTTTTATTCTTATTGTTTGTGTTTCTTCTTGACTTTCTGTTTCTTCTTTTTACAGCAGTCCCTTTAGCATTTCTTGCATTGCTGGCTTGGTGGTAATAAACTCTCTTAGCCCTTTTTTGTATGTGAAGCTCCTGATTCCACCTTCAATTTTGAATGAAAGCCTTGCTAGGTATAGTATTCTTGGATTCATTCCCTTGCTTTGCATCACTTTGTATATTTCATTCCATTCCCTTCTTGCCTGGTGTGTTTCTGTTGAGAAGTCAGCTGATATTCTAATAGGAGATCCCTTGTAGGTAACTTTCTGTCTCTCTCTGGCAGCCTTTAAGATTCTTACTTTGTTGTTGGTGTTTGCCAATTTAATTATGATGTGTCTTGGTGTTGTTCTTTTGGGGTTCATCTTGTTTGGCACTCTATGTGCTTCTTGGACTTGTGTAGTTTTTTTCTTGCCAGTATCAGGGAAGTTTTCTGTCATTATTTCTTCAAACAAGTTTTCTATTCCTTGCTTCTCCTCCTCTCCTTCTGGTACCCCTATTAAGCGAATGTTGTTTCATTTGCGTTGTCCCAAAGCTCCCTTAGGCTCTCCTCTTGCTTTTTAAGTTTTTTTTCCAGTTGCTCTTGTGTTTGTGTGTTTTTTCCTACCTTGTCTTCTAATTCGCTGATACGGTCCTCAGCCTCTTCTAGTCTGCTGTTTAAGCCTTTCATTGTGTTCTTTATTGCAGCTACGTCGTTCTTCATTTCCTCTTGGTTCCTTTTCATGTTGGTGACAGTCTCATTCAGCTCCTTATAATTCTCATTGAGTTGTGTGCATTTGTCATCCAGCCGTTTGAGCATCCTTATAACCATTACTCTGAATTCTTTCTCTGATAAGTTAGTAGCCTCAATTTCATTTAACTCCCTTTCTGGTGACTCCTCTTTTTCTTTCCTTTGTGGATTGCTTTTTTGTCTTCCCATGTTTTGCAGTAATGTTTTAACTATAGCTCTGATTGCTTTGCTACCCGGTTTCTTTTGGGTATGGTGCTACTGGTGTGACCTCTCGGGTCTCCTGGGCTTGGTAGTCTAGAGTAGCTCCCTACTTGAGCTATTTGGGTTTTCTTGATGTAGGCCTGTGAGGTGGAAAGGTGCAACTGAGGTGTCTAGAAGTCAGCAGCCGTGGAGGGGGTGTCCCAATTTTTGCTGTCTTGTGCCCTTGATTAAAATCACGCGTGCCCAGCGGGGACTCACAGTGGCACCCAGGAGCTGTCTGTTGGGGTGGTGGGGCTCAGGAGGCTTGTGTTCTGGAAAGGCGTGACTGTGGTTTCCAGAGTTCTGTAGTTGTGGGGTGGGCAGACTCAGCTTTTGCTGCTGCCTTCGTGGTTGGATACACGCAATCCCAGCGGCAGTTTACAGGGGCACCTGTGGTGTGTTTATGCCTGCAGGGTGTACTGACACACTCTGAAGGGCCCTGGCTCTGAAGCCACTGGATTGCAGTGTCTGTGGGCAGGTATCCCAGAAGAGGGAATCCAGCGTTTCTACAGCCCAGAAATGCACCCCTGTTTGTTTAAGTACATGTCCAGCGGGGCTCACAGTGAGGCCCCAGGGCTGCCTGTGGAGAGGTCGTCTTGGGAGACCTGCACGTTGGAAAAGCATGCAACTGTAGTGTCCAGAGTTCTGCAGCTGTGGGGTGGGGAAACTCAGTTTTTGCTGATGTACCTGTGGTGGATAGGCGCGCATTCCCGGTGCTGGTACACAGGAGCACCCGCAGTGAGTTTGCTAGCGCAGGCGCACTGAAGCACTCTAAAGGGCCCTGGCATGCTTAATCGAGGCGTCTTTGGGCCGGTATCCCGGATGGGTGAATTCAGAATTTCTACTGCCCAGGGGAGTGCGTCCCTATCTGTCCAAGATCGGACCCAGCGGAGGCTCACTGCGGCTTCCCAAAGTGCCCTGTGGATAGATGGGCTCAGGGGGAGTGAGCAACTGTGGCTGTGCCTTTGCCGGGCGCTGAGCTCTGACGCACTCTGAGGGACCCTGGCGCTGAAGGGCCCTGGCGCTTAAGTTGCGCAGCTCGGTGTGTGTGGGCAGTTAATCAGGCAGAGGGAATTCAGAGTTTCTACTGGGGGGCAGTGCGCCTGTGTCTGTACAAAAATCACACCCAGTTGGGGCTTACAGTGACTCCCAAGAGAAGTCTATGGAGTGGTATGCCTTGGAGACCTGCGTGCTGGAGATGCGCGAATGCGATGTTGGAGGTCTGCTGCTGGGAAGGGGTGGCTGCACTTACTGCTGCGGGTGTGGTGCTCCTTTGGAGGTGGAGATCCCAGGGTCTGCGAGTCTGCGGGTGGGCAGCAAGATTTTGGTTGGAGTGGCTGCT
Source organism: Myotis lucifugus (assembly GCF_000147115.1). Classification (NCBI taxonomy): domain Eukaryota; kingdom Metazoa; phylum Chordata; class Mammalia; order Chiroptera; family Vespertilionidae; genus Myotis; species Myotis lucifugus. The sequence goes on along the minus strand of NW_005871067.1, from coordinate 3,138,202 downwards.
GGGTCGCGGGCAGTATCCCAGGCCTGTCTGGGTGGTGGTGCTGATGAGTTCCTAGAAGAGGCCGCTCTCCCCTTCAAGATGGCATGGGCTCCGTGCCGAGTCCCGCAGTCCTGGGAGTGCCGCAAAGGTGGTAGTCTCTCCCTGCCCCAGAGAGCGTGGTCTCTTCTTTAGGTTTTTGTAGTAAAGAAGTTTCCCTGCCCCATAGGTGTGGCTCAGTGATTGAGTTTCTACCTATGAACCAGGAGGTCTCGTTTCAATTCCCTGTCAGGGTCCATTCCTGGGTTTTGGGCTCTAATAGGGGGTGTGCATGAGGCAGCCAGTTAATGATTCTCTTTCATCACTGATGTTTCCTTTTTTTGTTTGTTTTGTTAATCCTCACCTGAGGATATTTTTCCATTAATTTTTAGAGAGAGTGGAAGGGAGAGGGAGAGACACAGAGAGAGAAACATTGATGTGAGACAGACACATCAATTGGTTGCCTCTTGTACGCACCCCTGATTGGGGTGGGGGATCGAACCTGCAACTGAGGTATATGTCCTTGATGGGACAGTCCACAGGTCGACACTCTATCCATCGAGCCAAACTGGTTAGGACTCATTACTGATGTTTCCCTTCCTCTCTGAAATCAATCAATCTCTCTCTCTCCCTACATATCCTATGTAATAAAAGCCTAATACGCTAAGTGTCCGGTCGACCGGTCAGCCGTTCAACTAATCAAAGTGTAATATGCTAATGATATGCTAAGGCCACTCAACTGCTCGCTGTGACGTGCACTGACCACCAGGGGGCAGACAGTTGACTGGTTGAGCAGTCGCTATGACATGCTCTGACCACCAGGGGGCAGATGCTCCAACCAGTAGGTTAGCATGCTGCTGGGGTCTGGCCGATTGGGACTGAGCTAGATGGGCCAGACACGCCCTGGAGTCCTCCCAGGGTCCCTCTCCAGCTGGCTGACCAACCTCCCTCATCCCTCCCCGGCCCTGATCATGCACCGGTGGGGTCCCTTGGCCTGGCCTGTGCCCTCTCACAATCCGGGGCCTCTCGGATGTTGGAGAATCGGTTTTGGCCTGATCCCACAGGCCAGGCCGAGGGACCCCACTGGTACACGAATTTGTGCACCAGGCCTCTAGTGTGTGTGTGTGTGTGTGTGTGTGTGTGTGTGTGTAAAAGAAGACTTTCTCCCTCTTTTTTATATAAAAAAAATTAGTTTCCCTGAGTTTTGGCTATATTTGTACTTGCTATGGAAGGAAAGTAATGGTTTATCATTGGAAGTTCAGCTTTTATGTATGGGAGTTCAAAATGTAGAAGAAACTAGAAATGAAAAAAGTTATAAGATATCAAAGTAGTGGAAATTAGAAGTGGTGGCCTGAAAACGTTTCATAATGAAAACAAGTTTATGCTGTTGGTAGTGTCATGAGAGGTCTGCGGTACTATAACTATGCAGAAGCTGCAGACTGCAGCTAAGTGCCAAAGCAGCTCACTATTAAAGATGGACAGATGAATACCTGCACTCCAGTGTTAATGAGACATGTACCTTCAATGCTGTGATATGCTGAACTGTTAGCAGTGTAGAGCAATATGTTGGATTGGTTACTATATATATGTTGACTTAATGTCATGTCTGTGTAACACTTTAATTTTATTTGCTATTATGTGGAATATTTAGAGGCCATGAAACTGAATGTATGTATGGAAACACTGTTCTTAAAAAGATGTTTTGAATATAATCATATATAAACATACCTGTATTATATTTGTCAATGATTCTGGTTGATCAAGATTTTATTGTACTTTTGTGTTGATGTATGTGTTCCTTGCTTATTTAATACTCTGCAAATTAGTTCTTCCTGTTTAAGAACTAAAGGCTAGCCATAACCGGTTTGGCTCAGTGGATAGAGCGTCGGCCTGTGGACTGAGGGGTCCCAGGTTCGATTCCGGTCAAGGGCACGTACCTTGGTTGTGGGCACATCCCCAGTGGGGGGTGTGCAGGAGGCAGCTGATCAGTGTTTCTCTCTCATTGATGTTCTCTATCCCTCTCCCTTCCTCTCTGTGGGAAATCAATAAAATATATTTTAAAAAAAAAAGAACGAAAGGCTAATATTTTTAGTGCTTCCTATATGCTAGTCATGGTTTTTTCATTTTATGTTAGCATTCATATCATTTTGGTACCATTTCCAGCTTAGAGAAGAGTTAGGCATAGAGTTTAAGTAACTTCGAGGTCTGGTAAGTGATGGAACCTGAATGTCAACTAGTCATTTAAAATTTTTTTATCCTCACCTGAGGAGTGAGGATATTAATTTTTAGAGAGAATGAAGGTTGGGGCGAGAGGTGAGGGAAGGAGAGAGAAAGTGAGAGATAGAGATAGAGATAGAGATAGAGATAGAGATAGAGATAGAGAGAGAGAGAGAGAAACGTTGATGTGACAGAGACACATCAATTGGTTGCCTCCCACTGAGTGGGGGAGGGGGGAGTGCAGGGATGAGACTTGCAACCCAGGTATGTGCCCTTGACTGGGAATCAGACCCGAGACCCTCCTGTGTGCTGGCCGACGCTCTAACCACTGAGCAACTCCTGCCAGGCCTCAATCAGCCATTCTTATCCAAAACATGTGCTTATTACCTCTCTGCTATGCTGCTGCCTTATTAATGTCTTATACTTGTACAAAATGAGAAGTTAAAACTGTTTCTCTGATACACATTTCAGTGTGTGTAAATACCTATTTCATTGCTCTTTCTTGTGCATTTTTTTTTTTAAGATTCTTGGATTTCCCAATCAGCTTCATTTCCTCGAAATCAGAAACAGCCAGGGGTGGATTCTTTATCACCAGTGGCCTCGCTTCCTAAACAGATTTTCCAGCCTTCTGCCCAACAGCAACCCACCAAACCAGTTAAAGTCACTTGTGCAAACTGCAAAAAACCTTTACAAAAGGGACAGACAGCTTATCAACGAAAAGGATCTGCTCACCTCTTTTGTTCTACCACCTGCCTTTCCTCCTTCTCTCACAAGCCTGCTCCAAAGAAACTGTGTGTTATGTGTAAAAAGTAAGGTTTACTTTTAAACATAATTCCATATAGTTGAATATCGGTGGTATAAAATTTTAGGAAAACTGTTTAAGTCTTAGAGATGAATTATTCTATTTTCAAAATTGTTAAGCAAGTTGATTGAATCTTAAAGCTAAACTGAAATTTGTAATGATTTAGAGCAGCGGTTCTCAACCCGTGGGTCACGACCCCTTTGGCGGTAGAACGACCCTTTCACAGGGGTCGCCAAAGACCATCCTGCATATCAGATATTTACATTACGGTTCATAACAGTAGCAACATTACAGTTATGAAGTAGCAACGAAAATAATTTTATGGTTGGGTCACAACATGAGGAACTGTATTTAAAGGGCCAGAAGGTTGGGAACCACTGATTTAGAGGGTTCTTTATCAAGCCCAGGTAGCTTATGATTAAAAGGCTTTCTATTTTATAGAGTTTGGTGTAGATCTGATAGTTAATTTTGTCTGTAATCTTCATTGACTCCTTGAATTTGTAAAAATATCCATTTATATTATTAATTAGATATAATTATTAGGCAGTTTATATATGGTTAGTCCTGTATTAAAATAGGTATGTATTTATGTGTGTTTTGAACATTAACTCATTAGAATAGTCACTGTTTCAAGGTTCAGATACCAGTTTTCTGACGGCATTGGAGAGATAGGATGCTCTCTTCTGCCAATTTTTCAATCTGCCTTCACTAGTTAAAAATAAGTGAGATATGCAAGGTCAAACCAGGTGGATTTTCTTGTACCATGTCTTGGAGCAGCCCAAATTTGGGAAGATATTTTTGATCTTAGAATTTTGGAAAAGTCTTATTGCTCCATGCAAGTTTAATAAAGTCAAATATTGGGATAATTGTTATACACTTTTTAGATTGCTTTACAGTAGTAATAAAAGACTTACATGCTGTAGTATAGGATCTTGAAATTGAGAATTGAAGGAAAACTTCAGTGGTTATCAGGATTGTCATTTCCTAACATTTAAAAAAAAATAGGTTTTTATTAATTTTTAGGGAGAATGAGGGAGAGAAACATCAATGATGAGAGAGAATCATTGATTGGCTGCCTCCTGCATGCCCCCTACTGGGGATCGAGCCTGCAACCTGGGTATGTGCCCTTGAATGGAATTGAACCTGGGACCCTTCAGTCTGAAGGCCGGCACTCTATCCTTTCAGCCAAACCGGTTAGGACTCATTTCCTAACATTTCTAATTACAATTAGAGAGCTGTATAGAATGGTAGGTGGGGTTATTTTTATTATGTTCCTGTGACCTAGATATCTCATGCTTTATACTTATCCCAAGTGAGGGGAATTGAATAGGTATTGTAAATTTATTATAACTCAATAAATTGGGCCTTGACATTAAACTCTATATAAATAATAACAGCCATTTTGCTTTTTAAAATGTTACCAATATCTGAAAGCCTTGATTGACTGCCTTCTGCACACCCCCATACTGGAAATTGAGCCCGCAACCCAGGCATGTGCCCTCACTGGGAATTGAATCCTGACCCCCCGGTGATTCATAGGTTGACGACGCTCAACCACTGAGCAATGCCGCCCGGGCACCAAATGTATTTTTTCCATTGATTTTTTTTTAGAGAGTAGAAGGGAAGGAGAGAGACAAGAGAAACATGGATATGAGCGACACATAGTTGGTTGCTTCCCGGGGCAGGATTAATCCTGCAATGGAGGTACGTGCCCATGACCAGAATCGAGCACATGATTCTTCAGTCCTCAGGCCAACGCTCTAATCACTGTGAAAAACTGGCTAGGGCTGTTTGATTATTTTTAAAAATAGAATTTTACTTTAAGTTGTTCCTCTTATTTTCAGAGATATAACTACAATGAAAGGAACCATCGTTGCTCAAGTGGACTCAAGTGAGTCCTTCCAGGAATTCTGTAGTACGTCTTGTCTGTCTCTCTATGAAGACAAACAGAATCCTACCAAAGGAGCTCTAAATAAATCAAGATGTACAATTTGTGGTAAACTAACAGAGGTTTGTACTTTTGTGCTTTATCACTTGATTTTAACTTTTGGAAATATTTTTAAGTTTATATAGCAGTTATTATCTTTCATTAATGTATACCTTAAAAGTGAGGGTATATAAAAATTGATCTGATGAGTATCCCATTATGTAATCGGATTTTCCCCTAGTGAGAATAATTTAGGAAAAATTAAAATATAATATGAATTGACTTTTTTCCTGAGGTTGGGAGAACTCACAGACAAAACCACCATGTTTAAATCAATAGGCTGACTAAATAAGTAAGGCAACAATCTTGCTTAAGAAGTAGAACAAATAAAGTTTGGTAACTTAACATTGTTAATATGGTATTAAAGTGTTGGCATTTAATTAAAAAAAGAAATTTGTGTGAACATACCTCATTTGAGTGATTTGTAATAATGGTTCTCTCTCCTCCTTTTTCTAAAGTAGTGCACTTATTTATAGATCCTTTTGGATTTATCTGAAGATTTCCAGTCTCTTTGTTTTAGAAGTTTTATAACAGCAATATTCAAACTGGGTTGTTTTGTATTATTTTTAGATACTTCTAGAGAACTTTGTAGTTATGTCACTGGTGGTCCTCTCCATACCATACATGTATTCCTTGGGTGTATAAAAATGATTCAAGGAATAATGAAATATGTGTTATATTTCGTTTTTGCTTAAACAAGCTTTTCACTAAAACATTAATGAGGCATTTTTTTTCAATGGGAGTACCTTGTTATTTGGCTACTTGTCATAATCATTTGCTTTATAAAATTTTGTTTGTTGTTTTTCTTTTAGATTCGCCATGAAGTTAGCTTTAAAAATATGACTCATAAGCTGTGTAGTGACCACTGCTTTAATAGATACAGAATGGCCAATGGTCTGATAATGAATTGCTGTGAACAGTGTGGAGAGTACCTGCCCAGCAAAGGTGCTGGAAACAATGTCCTGGTGATTGATGGTCAGCAAAAGAGATTTTGCTGCCAAAGTTGTGTCATTGAATACAAACAGGTAATTCTTAATCTGATCAAAACCCACCACTCTAAAAAAAACACACAAAAAACCCCCGCCATTCTTCTGAATGTGTTGTAAATGGCTCTAATTGTTTTCTCTAATAGCATTTATTAACCAGATTTTTCTTGGAATCTCATTCCATTATTGTCTTCACATCTTGGAAAAGATCTGTCTCAAATAAATACTATAAAAGGAAAGGAGGAAGGAAGATGAAGGAAGGAAGGAAGGAAGATTGGTTGCCTCCTGTATGCACCCCAGTCAGGGATCAAACCTGCAGCCTTTCTGGTGTACCGGATGGTCCTTCAGTCAACTGAACCTTCTGGCTGGGGCATGATTCCTCTTTTGAATTTTCTTTTGGGTGGTTGCAAATATGATTTCTCTCTTTTTTGAATCCTTACTGAGAACATTTTTTCCATTGCTTTTCAGAGAGAGTAGAAGGGAGGGAGGGAGCAGGAGAGAGAAAGAGAGAAACATCTATGTGAGAGACACATTGACTGCTTGACTCACTCTCACACTTGATTGGAGAGCAGGAAGTGAACCTGCAATGGAGGTATATGTTCTTGACTGAGAATCGAACCCTTGACTATTAGGAGTGCAGGCTGCCACTAACCATCGAAAGACATTGGCCAGGGAGCAAATATGATTTTTCACATTGTTAAAGCTTAGTTTAGGACTGATCATCTCATTTAATTTTCAGTTTTAATGTTAATTTAAAAAAAAAATCATTAGCTTTGTAAGTATTGCATATGTCCCCTTTTTTCCCCATTGGCCCCTTCTAGGACCAACCCTCCCCCGCCTCCGGCCTTCACCACCAATTGTCTGTGTCCATGAGTTATACATACAGTATATGCATACAAGTTCTTCGGTTGATCACTTCCCCCACACCCTGCCCCCACATTCCCTCTGAGATTCTGCAGTCTGTTCTATTGCTTTTTGGTTGGTGGATCAATTTTGTTTATCAGCTTATTTTGTTCACTAGATTCCACATATGAGTGAGATAATGTGATACTTGTCTTTCTCTTACTGGGATATTTAGCTGAGCATAATACTCTCCAGGTCCCTCCATGCTATCTCAAAGAGTAAGAGATCCTTCTTTTTTATTGCTGCATAGGATTCCATGGCATAAAAGTTCCATGGCTTTTTAATTTTTTTATTTTTATTTTTTTTAATTAAATCTTTATTGTTCAGATTATTACAGTTGTTCCTCTTTTTCCCCCCATAGCGCCCCTCCATCCGGTTCCCACCCCCCCCCTGCCCTCACCCCCCACCCCCCCCACTGTCCTCATCCATAGGTGCATGATTTTTGTTCAGTCTCTTCCCGCATCCCCCATACCCCATTCCCCCCAAGAATAGGCAGTCTACTCCCTTTCTATGCCACTGATTCTATTATAATCACCACTTTATTCTGTTCATCAGATTATTTATTCACTTGATTTTTAGATTCACTTGTTGATAGATGTGTATTTGTTGCTCATAATTTGTATCTGTACCTTTTTCTTCTTCTTCCTCTTCTTAAAGGATACCTTTCAGCATTTCATATAATAGTGGTTTGGTGGTGATGAACTCCTTTAGCTTTTTCTTATCTGTGAAGCTCTTTATCTGACCTTCAATTCTGAATGATAGCTTTGCTGGATAAAGTAATCTTGGTTGTAGGTTCTTGGCATTCATCACTTTGAATATTTCTTGCCACTCCCTTCTGGCCTGCAAAGTTTCTGTGGAGAAATCAGCTGACAGTCGTATGGGTACTCCCTTGTAGGTAACTGAGTTTCTTTCTCTTGCTGCTTTTAAGAGTCTCTCTTTGTCTTTTGCTCTTGGCATTTTAATTATGATGTGTCTTGGTGTGGTCCTCTTTGGATTCCTTTTGTTTGGGGTTCTATGCGCTTCCTGGACTTGGAAGTCTATTCCTTTCACCAGGTAGGGGAAGTTTTCTGTCATTATTTCTTCAAATAGGTTTTCAATATCTTGCTCTCTCTCATCTTCTGGCACCCCTATAATTCGGATGTTGGTATGTTTGAAGCTGTCCCAGAGGCTCCTTACACTGTCTTTGTATTTTTGGATTCTTTTTTCATTTTGCTTTTCCGGTTGGGTGTTTTTTGCTTCTTCGTATTTCAAATCTTTGACTTGATTCTTGCGATCCTCTGGTCTGCTGTTGGGAGTCTGTATAATATTCTTTATTTCAGTCAGTGTATGCTTAATTTCTAGTTGGTCCTTTATCACAACCTTGAGGGTCTCATTAGATTTCTTGAGGGTCTCATTAAGTTTGTCGGCGGTTTCTAGAAAATTCTTGAAAAACCTTATAAGTGTGGTTTTGAACTATATGTCCAGTAGTTTGCTTTCCTCCATGTCTGTCATTTGTGTCTGTTTCTTTGTCTCGGCATTTTTTATGCTTCGCTGTGTCGATAGAGTGGCTTTCTGTGCTAAGTGTCCTATAGGGCCCAGTGGCTCAGCCTCCCCAATTACCTGAGGTAGACATTCTTGGTGCACCCCCTTGTGGGCTTTGTGCACAGTCTTGTTGTAGTTAAGCCTTGATTGTTGTAGGTAACACTGGGAGGGATTGACCTCCAGGCCAATTGGCTGTGAGAATCAGCTGTGTCTGCAGTGGGAGAACTTCTGTGCTGGAGACACCCCTCTGGGGCAAGACTTGCTTCAGTGGGGCTTTGGTGCTCACTGAGTCTGTCCCCTAGTGTGTCCTTTATGGATCTGAGGAGCCGCAATGTGCATGGTCCCACTCTGACCACGGGGCACATTGGCTCCTGGATCTCTAAGGAGGTGGTAATCTAGACTCTGCCTGAGGCTATCCAGCAGGAGCCAGCTTTGACGCAATGCAAGTTGCCCTGGGGCCTTGGGCCAGCTGCAGTTTGTTAGGTAATTATCAGATTGCAAAGGGCCAGGCCTTTCATATGCAAAAGCCTCCGTGCAAGGCTTGGGCGGGGCAGAGTCCCAGGGGATCAACAGGGCGGAGCGAGCAGTTATGGCTGCTCTCAGTCCTGCCCTCAGAGGCCCTGCTTCTCAGTGTCCCGGCAATTGCTGCAAGCACCCCCGAGAGAAAGCTGCCTTCGAGTTCCGACCAATGCCAGACAGTCCAGTTTCTCCCATATGAGTCTGGGTCCCCAGAGACTCGCCAGGAACTGGAGCTCAGAGTTTGAGACTCCCTCCCGATTGAAAAAGACAAAGACAACCATGTCCTCAGCCGCCAGCCCTTCCGCATGCACCTCTATACCTCTGTATTTTAGTTCCGCACCGTACCTCCTCTGAGTTTTGGTATGCTTTTCTCTTTCCTTCTAGTTGTAGAATTTCCACTCAGCCAGCCTTCCTGTGGTTCTGGGTGATGTCCGTTCCGTCTTTTAGTTGTATTTTTGAAGTGGTTGTGCGAGGCAGCAATCTCCAATGTTTACCTATGCTGCCATCTTGGTTTTCTCCCATGGCTTTTTTAATCCATTCTCACTGAGGGTCACTTGGGCTGTTTCTAGACCTTAGCTATTATAAATTGTGCTACTATAAACATAGGGGAGCATACATTCTTTCTGATTGGTGTTACTGGTTTCTTAGGATATATTCCTAGAAGTGGGATCACTGGGTCATATTTAATTTTTTGAGGAAACTCCATACTGTTTTCCATAATGGCTACACCAGTCTGCATTCCCACCAGCAGTATACTAGTGTTCCCCTTTCTCCATATCCTCACCAGCACTTGTCATTTGTCGATTTGTTGATGGTAGCCATTCTGACAGGTGTGAGGTGACACCTCACTGTCGTTTGAATTTGTACCTCTCTGATGATCAGTGACTTTGAGCATCTTACGTATATAAAAGGCTAACATGCAAAGTGTCCCCGCGGGAGTTCGATCGCTCGCTATGACATGTGCTGACCACCAGGGGGTGGCATGAAACGAAGGAATACCCCAACTGGCAGCTGGGGGAGGAATGCCCTGGCTGGCAGAAAGAAGGCCACCATCGCCGACCAGGCCTAGGGACCCTACCCGTGTACGAATTTTGTGCAGTGTGCTTCTATCTATATATATAAAAGCCTAAGTGACCGGCCGACCAGCTGACTCGCTGACCGGCCGACCAACTGACCAACCAGAAGCTATGACGTGCAATGACCACCAGTGGGCAGATACTCAATGCAGGAGCTGCCGAGCTGTGTTCACTTGGCAGCTGTGGTTCTCAGGTGACGCACTGGAACCAGAGAGGAGGGAGCCCGATTACGTGGTGTGTCACCCAGAACAGCCTTCTTGCAATCTGAGACCCCTCAGGGGATGTCGGAGAGCCAGTTTTGGCCCGATCCCTGCAGGCCAGCCTGAGGGACCCCACCGGTGCACGAATCTGTGCACCAGGCCTCTAGTTTAAGTATAATATGTCAAAAATCAGTTAGAGGTCAAAGTGGAAAAAAGACATACGTTTTGTGTGTGTGTGTGTGTGTGTGTGTGTGTGTGTGTGTGTTTTCTCTAGTGCTCAGTACTGATTGTATATTCAAGAAAATTATGATCGATTTAATTAGGGATATCTATAGTAATAAAAGTGTAATATGCAAATCAACTGAATGACCGAATAGCAGAACGACCATCTGGACCACCTTCTGGACAACCACGCTATGACATGTACTGGCGCCAGGTCAGCCAAGGTCAGTGCGATGTGATTGGTTGGGGGGCCCCGCCATCGCCCTGCAGACGAAGGCATAGGCCACCCTCTGCGGGGTGATCAATGCGGGGGCTCTGCGATCGGTCGCCCCAAAGAGGGAGGCGCAGGCCACTGGCAATCGACGGGGGAGGGAGGACTCCATGATTGCCCTAAAGAGGGAGGCCCAGGCCACCCTCTGCACAGTGACCGACTGCGGAGCCCCAACAGAGTGGGCTCGTGGAGCCCCGCGATCGATTCCCCCAAAGAGGGAGGCCCAGGCTACCTGGTTGGCAGCAGTGTGGTGGGTGGGCAGGGGCCTCCCTCTGTGGGGCCATTGATCTGGGGGCCCTGCGATCAATCGCCCCGCAGAGGGAGGCCCAGGCCAGTCAAGTGATTGCACCCCACACCTGTCGCCTGCAGAGGGAGGTGACCGGTGGCTGGGAGGTTGGGGGCAGTGCCGCACAGATGGCAAGCACTAGCGGGGGCCAGCTGCCGGCAGCTGGGGGGAAGGAAAGCCCTGATAGGCCCTGATCACCGGCCAAGCCTAGAGACCCTCCTTGAGGGGTCCCAGATTGCGAGAGGGCGCAGGCTGGGCTGAGGGACACCCCCCTCCTGTTCAAATATTTCATGCACCGGGCCTCTAGTCTATATATATTAAAGGCTAATATGCTAGGTGTTCATCCAGGTAATGACGTCACGTAGCAACGAGCGGCTTCCTCTCCCTAGTGACAACTAGCCTCCTTCCAGTTTCTTCAGCCCAGGAACACACAACTTGCTTCATAGGTGGAAATATTTTACACTAACCAAATGTCTGTGAAGCATTTTCCTGCGCCTCATCTCATTTGATCCTCACAGAGGTCCAGGAGTAGCTAGATAGGGGACTCGATGGAATCCTATCTTCTTTTCATTAGCCGGAAAATGGAGATTTAGGAAGCTTAGAAACTTTACCCAACTGAAAAGAAGTAGGAAATGGTGGACCTTGAAAATGACTTCAGGTTTTCTCACTGCGCAGAATACAGTCGAACACTGCTGCAGTTAAATATATGACCCTTTGTTCTCCCTGCATGATCTATCTTTTTTTGAAAAATATATTGTATTGATTTTTTTACAGAGAGGAAGGGAGAGGGATAGAGGGTTAGAAACATCAATGAGAGAGAAACATCGATAAGCTGCCTCCTGCACACTCCCCACTGGGGATGTGCCCGCAACCAAGTTACATACCCTTGACCGGAATTGAACCTGGGACCCTTCGGTCAGCAGGCTGACGCTCTATCCACTGAGCCAAAGCAGCCAGGCTGCTCCCTACGTTATCTATAATAATAATCTGCTTTGTGTTGATATTTACTGCTGTGTTGCTGACAATTACCTGAAAGAGAAGTTGGGGTGCTTCACTGGGCTGGAAAAAGTGTGGCTACATAAGAAAGCAGGTTTAATTAAGCAAGATTATTCTATATCTATAAAAGGCTAAGTTGACTTGTGCATGCGGGATACATATAAAGCTCTTGCTGGCGCCAATCGCACATGTGTGTTTCGATTTGTCATTGTCGATTGTGAATTTGGTTGACACTTCTATTATAGAGAAAGGGCGAATAGCGATATTAAAATATTTTTTGTAATTCATTTACTTTCAGTGTGCATGAATTTGTGCACTGGGCCACCAGTTGTTTCATAAGTCTCTTGGCGATCTGTATGTCCTCTTTGGAGAAGTGTCTATTTAGGGCCTTTGCCCGTTTTTCAATTGAATTGTTTGTCATCCTTCTGTTAAGTTGTATGAGTTCCTTACATATATTGGATGTTAACCCTTTATCAGATGTATCATTGCCAAGTATGTTTTCCCATACAGTGGGTTCTCTTTTCGTTTTTTTTGGTGGTTTCTTGCTGTGCAGAAGCTTTTTTATTTTGATGTAGTCCCATTTGTTTAGTTTCCTTTGCCCTAGGACAGTGGTCGGCAAACTCATTAGTCAACAGAGCCAAATATCAACAGTACAACGATTGAAATTTCTTTTGAGAGCCAAATTTTTTAAACTTAAACTATATAGGTAGTTACATTGTTATTAACTTAATTAGGGTACTCCTAAGGCTTACGAAGAGCTACACTCAAGGGCCAAAGAGCTGCATGTGACTCGCAAGCTGCAGTTTGCTGACCACGGCCCTAGGAGATGTATCTATATATATATTGACACGAGGTATGCCTGAGATTTTGCTGCGTATGGTTTCTTTTGGATTTTTATGGTTTCACGAGTTTAAGTCTTTTATCCATTTTGAGTGTATTTTTGTTAATGGTGTAAGTTTGTTTCATTTTTTTGCATGTATCATCCAGTTTTCTCAACACCATTTATTGAAGAGACTCTCTTGACTCCATTGTATGCTTTGCCTCCTTTGTCAAATTATAATTGAGCTTAATGGATTGGGTAGATTTCTGGGTTCTCTTTTCTGTTCCATTGATCTATATGCCTGTTCTTGTGCCAGTACCAGGCTATTTTGATTATGGTGGCTTTGTAGTATAACTTGAAATCTGGTATTGTGATTCCTCTGACTTTTTTGTTTTTTCTCAAAATTGCTGCAGCTATTCGGGGTCTTTTTTGATTCTAAGTAAATTTTTGAAGTATTCTAGATCTGTGAAATATGCTGTTCTTATTTTAATAGGGATTGCCTTGAATCTGTAGATTGCCTTGGGGAGTATGGACATTTTAATGATGTTATTTTTACCAACCCATAACACGGTATATTCTACAATTGTTTATATCTTCCTCTATCTCTTTTTTCAACATCCTGTAGTTTTCTGAGTACACGTCTTTTGCCCTCCTTAATTTTAAGTTTATTCCTAAATATGTTAATTTTTTTGTTGCAATGATAAATGTGATTTTTTGTTCAGTTTCTCTTTCTGAGAATTCATTATTGATGTATAAAATAGCCATCAATTGTTAGGTGCTGATTTTGTATTCTGCATTGCCACATTTATTTATTAAATTTAGTAGTTTTTTGGTGGCATCTTCAGGGTTTTCTATGTGCAGTATCATGTCATTTGCAAGTTATAAGAGTTTTGGATGCCTTTTCTTTCTTTCTTTTTTTGTTAGATCGCTGTGGCTAGGACTTCCTGTAACTATATTGAATAAGTGTGGTCAAAATGACATACCTGTCTTGTTCCTTTTCTTAGGGGAAATGGTTTTAGTTTTTCCCATTGAGTATGATGCTTGGTGTAGGATTGTCATATAGGTCCTTTATCATGTTAAGATATGCTCTCTCTATTCCTACTTTGCTGAGAATTTTTATCATATATGTGTGTTGGATTTTGTCACATGCTTTTTCTGTGCCTATCGATATGATCATGGGATTTTTGTCTTTCAATTTGTTTATGTTATGTATTACATTTATTGATTGGCAAATATTGTACTAGCCTTGCATCCCTGGAATAAATCCGAGTTGGTCATGGTGTATGCTCTTTTTAATATATTGCTGGATTCTATTTGCTAATATTTTGTTGAGGATTTTAGCATCTATGTTCATCAGGGATATTGGCCTGTAATTCTCTTTCTTCGTAGTGTCTTTATCTGGTTTTGGAATTAGGATAATGTGGCTTCATAATAAGAGCTTAGAAGTGTTCCTCTTGCATATATTGGAATAGATTGAGGGGTATAGGTGTTAGTTCTTCTTTGAATGTTTGGTAAAACTTCCAGTGAAGCCGTCCCGACCCAGGGAGTTTTTTTTTTTTTTTAATATATTTTATTGATTTTTTCACAGAGAGGAAGGGAGAGAGAGAGTTAGAAACATCGATGAGGGAGAAACATCGACCAGCTGCCTCCTGCTCATCTCCTACTGGGGATGTGCCTGCAACCCAGGTACATGCCCTTGACCGGAATCGAACCTGGGACCTTTCAGTCCGCAGGCCGACGCTCTATCCACTGAGCCAAACTGGTTTCGGCCCAGGGAGTTTTTTGATGACTGCTTCTATTTCCTCAGTTGTTATTAGCCTATTCGAGTTTTCTGATTCTTTCTGATTCAGTTTTGGGAGATTGTATTTTTTCTAGGAATTTGTCCATTTTACCCACATTGTCCAGGTCGTTGGCCTATAGTTGTTCATAGTATTTTCTTTCTTTCTTTCTTTTTTTTTTAAAATATATTTTATTGATTTTTTACAGAGAGGAAGGGAGAGGGATAGAGAGTTAGAAACATCGATGAGAGAGAAACATCAATCATCTGCCTCCTGCACACTCCCCACTGGGGATGTGCCCGCAACCAAGGTACATGGCCTTGACCGGAATCGAACCCGGGACCCTTCAGACGCTCTATCCACTGAGCCAAACCGGTCAGGCCATAGTATATTCTTACAATCCTTTTTATTTCTGTGGTGTCAGTGGTTACTTCTCTGCTTTCATTTAATTTATTTGGGTCCTCTCTGTTCATTTCTTGATGAATCTCTGTAATGGTTCATAAATCTTATTTATCCCTTCAAAGAATCAGCGCTTGGTTTCATTGATTTTATTGTATTGTTTTCTTAGTTTCTATGTTACTTATTTCTGCTCTAATCTTTATTATTTCCTTCCTTCTACTTTCTCTGGGCTTTTCTTATTGTTCTTTTTGAGTTCTTTAAGTTGTTGGGTTAAATAGTTTATTATTAATTTTTGTGTGTTTTGTGGTAGGCCTGTAGTCCTATGAACTTCTCTCTCAGGACTGCTTATGCTGTGTCTCAGATTTTGGATTGTTGTGTGTTCACTTTCATTTGTTTGCAGATCTCATTGGTAACCCATTCATTGTTTAATATCATGCTATTTAACCTCCAGGTGTTTGAATGTTTTGGGTATTTTTACTGTAGTTGATTTTAATTTCATTCCACTGTGATCTGAGAAGATTCTTGATATAATTTCAGTCTTCTTGAACTTGTAGAGACTTGTTTTGTGTCTTAACATGTGGTCTATCTTTTTTAATAAGCCATGTGGACTTGAGAAGAATGTATATTCTGCAGCTTTGGTGTGAAATGTTCTTTATTGCAGCTATATCGCTCTTCATTTCTTGTTGGGTCTTACATAAGTTATTGATTTTTTTCATCTGTTTCTTCTTGCTTCTTGCATAAGTAGTTGATTTTTTCATCTGTTTCTTCTTGCTTCTTGCATAAGTTGTTGGTTTTTTCATCTGTTTCTTCTTGCTTCTTGAATAAGTTGTTGACTTTTTCCTCCGTCCGGTGTATGCACTCTAGGACCCTTATTCTGAATTCTTTTTCTGTCATGTTGCATGCCTCTGTATCACTTAGCTTTTTTTCTGGCGAGTCCTCCTTTTCTTTCCTTTGGGGGTTTCTTTGCCTACCCATGTTTGATCTCACTGACATATGTAGATGTTGAGTCGTTCAGTGGCTGCTCCCTGGATGGCAGGGGCTCCTTGGGTTGTGGTTGCTGCTCGGACGGTTGCGGTAGCAGCTGCTTCCCAGTTGGCAGCAGCTCCTCTGGTGGGTGCTGTTCACAGCTGTGGTGGCTCTTCTGGCTGGTGGGGGGAGGCTTCACGTACAGCTGCTGTTCCTCAGACAGAGGGTGTGGTGATCAGGAGGCTGCGGTGAACAGGGGGCTGCTGTTGCTTGGATCTGTTGCGTTGATTTAAAGGCACAAAATACAACACAACAAGGCACAACGTACCAGGCACTGAACACAAGTATATTCACGATATTAATAACCCCAAATAAAGGTGACCACCCGAATTAAGAGAATTAGGGGATAAGGAAGAAAGAAGAGAAGAAGACAAAAGAGAGAAAAGAAAAGAAAAATAAGAAAAAAACAAACAAAAAAGGAGTGCAAAAATAGAATTGGGAAAAAAGAGGGGGGGAAAAAAGAAAAAAAAGAGCGAAAAGAGAGAATGAAGTAGAAGCGGGGAAGAGACTATTTGTATGAGGAGCAAACTCCAATAGAACTGCCACTAATCTCAACAAATTCCAGCAACAGATCCCTGGAGATGAATGCAAACTACAAACCACCAATAATATCAAGACGGGCAAGGGAAAACAAAAGCCAAAAAATTCCCGGGGGGGGGGGGGGGGGGCGGTGAGGGGAGGGAAGGGAAAAACCAGCAGCAAAAAAAAGAAAAAGAAAAAGCAAAACAACCTCACAACCAGTCCTAAAACAGAAAAAGAAAAAACACAAAACAAAACAAACAAACAAATAAAAATAAAAAAACCCCAATATATTCAACAATCAAGAAAACAATTGAAAGATAAGAGAAAAAAAATGTTTGGAAAGTGAAGAAGGATAAAGAATAGGTGTATAAGGATTTAGAGCAGTGGATTGGAAATAGGATATATAAGTAGGGTGGAATTAGGGGGTAAAAAGACGGAATTGAGAAAATCTAAAGCAGGAATAGGGTAAGAGAAACAGGACACCAAAAGGGGAAAAGTGAGGAAGAGGGTTTTAGCAAAGAGGTGAAATTGAGATAGGGAAAATTAATGCTAAAGGAACGATGAAAATAGAATGGAGAACACTAATCCCAAAAGAAAATAAAGAGAAAATAAAATGGCACTTTAAAAAATGGTAAAATGCTAGCAGTAATAATACTGGTTAAAAATAAAAATGTAGTAATTGAAAGGGTAAAATCAGGTGATGGAAAAAGAAGAAAAAGAAAAAAAATTGGTTTCTTAGTAAAAAGGCGAAAAAAGAAAAAAGAAAAATTTTGCAGTAGTGATGGTCTTTCGGTTCTTCTACTCTTCAGCCTGGTTTGCCTTAGTCCTGCCAGATATTCAGGAGAGTGTTGAAATTCCCTGCGTTACACTGTTCCTCGGTGTTGTAAATCACAGTCCTGATTTTAAAGCAGGCCGTATTTGTGATCCAGTCTGCCTTAATTTGTATTCACCTAAGAGTCAGTTTGTGGCTCAGCCTCTGGGTGGCAGTGTTTTTGGGTTGGCCTCTGAGGCTACCTTTTTTAATGGTTACCCTGCTCTGTGTTGTTGGTGGGACTGAAAGTCCCTCTATAGGCCAGACCCTGGTAACTCCCAGGGACTAATCAGCTTATTTTAATCCTTTATCTCATACTGGGTGGAATCTGGGTGTGGCTGTGCTCCTTGCCTGGGGGGCTGGGAGGAGGAATTCCACCCTCTGGAGAGAATGGCTGCCCCAGTCCTGGGCCCAGGGGTGTCTCAGCACTCAATTCGCTGCCACCTCCCCAGCTCCCCCTCTCTCCTCAGCCTCTCCCCAGATTCCACTCGTCCGCACCTTCGCCCTCTCTTCAGCACAGGTGAGTGTCTGTATCCGAATTGTCCTATGAGCAGGGTTCAGTGAAAACAAACAAACAAACAAACGCCGGCCGGCCGCAGAATCGCTCCTCTCTTACCGGTCTGGGAAACGCTCCTCTCTTACCAGCACTGCATGATCTGGGAAATGCTCCTCTCTTATGGGCACTGCATGGTCTGGTCAGTTCCTCAGGATGTCCCCTTTAGTCTCAGTTCTCCGCAATCACAAAATCCAAATCTCAAATCTCCCGGCGCCAGCAAACCCGAGGAACTCCTTTCCCCGGTCAGGGGCTGTGTCTGTCCCAAGAGACGCGGCTGTCTGCCACTCGGTCTCCCTCCGACCCTCTGGGCTCAGGTCTGGCAAACTTTCCTGCCCAGATCCCTGGTTTTTTTTTTTACCTTTCCAGGGGAGCTCTGCCCTTCCCGGCTGCAAACCGTCTCACCAGCTGAGTAAATTCGCCAATTCGGGGTGGGTGTTATTAGTTTCAGCTGCTTACTCCGTTTGCTCCGGGACAAGACCTGGGACGCGTCTGCCTATATCGCCGCCATCTTGCTTCTCTGAAATGTTCTATAACAGTGGTTCTCAACCTTCCTAATGCCGAGACCCTTTAATACAGTTCCTCATGTTGTGGTGACCCCAACCATAAAATTATTTTCGTTGCTACTTCATAACTGTAATTTTGCTACTGTTATGAATCGTAATGTAAATATCTGAGATGCGGAATGTATTTTCATTGTTACAAATTGAACATAATTAAAGCATAGTGATTAATCACACAAAATATGTAATTATATATGTGTTTTCCGATGGTCTTAGGCGACCCCTGTGAAAGGGTCGTTTGACCCCCAAAGGGGTCAAGACCCACAGGTTGAGAACCGCTGTTCTATAACGTCAGCTAAATCCATCTGACCCAGTATGTTCTTTAGAGTCACTGCTTCCTTGTTAAATTTTTGTCTGGAAGACCTATACAGTGAAGTCAGTGGGGTGTTAATTTCCTTGGTATTACTGTATGGTTGTAGATCCTCTAGAAGCTTTTTTATATATTTAGGTGCTCATATATTGGGTGCATATGTGTTTACTAGGGTTATATCCTCTTCTTGGATCAATCCCTTTCGTATTATGTAGTGACCTTTGTTGTCTCTTGTGATGGCCTTCATTTTAAAGTCTGTTTTGTCAAATATGAGTATTGCTATGCCAGCTTATTTTTCTTTCCATTTGCATGGAAAATTTTTTTCATCCCTTCACTCTCATCCTTTGTGAGTACTATGTTCTGAGGTGGGTTTCTTGTAGACATCATGTATACTGGTTGACCCTATGCCTTTTTATGAGAGCATTTAATTCATTTACATTTAAGGTTATTATTGATAGGTATTTATTCATTGCCACTTTAATTCAGTATGCCTAAGTTTCTCTATTTATTCTTCTTATCACAGCAGTACCTTTAGCATTTCTTGTAATATTGGCTTGGTGGTCATGAACTCCTTTAGTTTTTTTTTTTTGTCTGGGAAGGTTTTTATTTCACAGTCTATTTTGAATGATAGCCTTGTGGGAAATAATAATCTGGGTTTTGATCCTTGTTTTGCATTACCTTGAATACTTCATGCCATACCCTTCTGGCCTGTAGAGTTTCCGTTGACCAATAAAATAATCGCCTTTGGGAGCTGCTTTGTAGGTAACAGTTTGCTTTTCTCTTGCTGCCTTTTATAAAAGACTAGAGGCCCAGTGCACAAAATTCATACATGGAAGGGTGTCCCTCAGCCCGGCCTGCACCCTCTCCAATCTGGGACCCCCACAGGGATCGGGCCTAAACCGGCATTTGGACATCCCTCTCGCAATCCGGGACCACTAGGTCCTAACCACTTGTCTACCTGCTGCCTGATCACCCCTAACCGCCTCTGCCTGCCAGCCTGATGCCCCTAATGGCTCCCCTGCTGGCCTGATTGCCCCCTAACTGCTCCCGACAGCCTGATTGCCCCCTAACTGAGCCTTGGCTGCTGGGCAGCCACCATCGGCGGCTTTCCTGAGCTGCAGGCTGGCCCTGGGCGACTGGGCAGCCACCATCCCTGGCTTGCCTGAAGCTCGGGCCGGCCCTGGGCTGCTGTGCAGCCGCCATCCCTGGCTTCCCTGAGCCTTGGGCCGGCCCTGGGTGGCTGGGCAGCCGCTATCCCTGGCTTGCCTGAGCTCGCAGCTGCCATTCCCGGCTTTCCTGAGCCTTGGGCTGGTCCTGGGCCGCGGCAGCCGCCATCTGTGGCTTGCCTGAGCCTCAGGTAGCTGCTTTGGCTTTGTCCGGATGGTCATCCGGAATACGTCCAGTCTAATTAGCATATTACCCTTTTATTAGTATAGATTCTTTATTTATCTTTAATTTTTGGCAGTTTAATTATGATGTGTCTTGGTGTGGGCCTGTTTGGGTTCTTCTTACTTGGGACTCTGTGTCTCCTGTACTTGTGTGACGTTTTCCTTCACCCGGTTAGGGAAGTTTTCTGCCATTATTTCTTCAAACATGTTCTCTATCCCTTTCTCCCTCTTCTGGGACACCCACTAAATAAATATTTTTATGTTTCATGTTGTCCCACAGCTCCCTTAAGCTGTCTTCCTGTTTTTTCCTTTTGGTTCACTGATTGATTTTTTTTTTTTCTACCCTGTCTTCCAATTCACTGATCAGATCCTCAGCTCTCCTGATCCGCTGTTTTTACTATATCTTTTTTCATGCTGTTTAGTTTGTTTACCACCATTATTCTGAACTCTATATCAGATACTTATCTCCGTTTCATTTATCTATTCTTCTGGACAATTCTTTTGTTCTCTCATTTGGGGGTTGATTCTTCGTCTCCTCATTTTTGGGTTCCTGTTTGGGTTTCTGACTGTGTCTTAGATTTGCTACGCTTCTCAATCTCTAGTGCAGGAAAGTATCAAACGCTGTTTCAGACTACTTAGATCAGGCAAAGGTTCAAAGCCTCCAGATACCACCTCTGCTTGCAGACTGATTGGATTTAGTCTTTAGTAACCCCAGGCCAGAGGTGGGATGAGTTGTTTTCCAACAGAGTGGGGCAGTTGCTTCTGCCTGGAGGTTAATTGTTTTTCTCAGTCTATTAATGTGCCTCAGAAACTACACAGGGTGGGGTAAGGGGTTTTCCAATATGGAGGGGCAACTGTGTTCCCCCGTGGCAAAAACCACATGAATAGCAAAGGTCTGCCTGAGAAAGATGTCCTCTGCAGGTTCAGGGAACAACCCAATACAACAAACGGGGGTGTCTACCTTGTGAGCTCTAACCCCAGATCCCCCAACCCTGGCTTCTCCCCACAGAGCTGCAGTCCAGTCTGCCTTTCCTTGCTGCAGCCCAAGGTGAGTGGCTGCACATGAAATTTTGTGCCTTGTCCCTTTAGGAGGGTGCCTGCATTTCCAGCGTCTGTCCCTGGCACACAGCAACCCTGCTGCTTTTCACAGCTAGATGTTAAGTGGGCACCTTTCTCAGTTCTGGTACTCTCTGCAGGGTGGCCCAGCTTGCGGTTTATACCCCAGAGTTCTCAGTGGCAGCCCGCCACAGCTGAGATCTCTCTCCAGAACTTCATCTGCTGTCTATGGGGTCCTGTCCATCCCTTTCGCACCTCTGCCCTTTTTTCCTGTCTCTGTGTGGTATCCGCTTTCCATCCTTGGTTATCAGGGTTCTCTACAGCTTGTTTTTAGTTGATTATTCTGGATGATTTTTTTTTGTATTTTCGTTGTAATTCCAGTTTGGTCCTGAGAACATGTCTTTGTAGCATCCATTTACTTTGTTGCCCTTTTAATCTCTCAAGGTTAAGTTTGATTTTATGATCTTTTGAATTAGTTTATTTTGAATTTATACTCATGATTCAAAAGTAAAGTGTACATAAAAAGATATACTCAGGCCCTGACCGGTTTGGCTCAGTGGATAGAGCATCGGCCTGCGAACGGAAGGGTCCCGGGTTCGATTCTGGTCGGGGGCATGTGCCTTTGTTGCGGGCACATCCCTAGTGCAGGGTGTGCAGGAGGCAGCTGATCGATGTTTCTTTCTCGTCGATGTTTCTAACTCTCTATTCCTCTCCCTTTCTCTCTGTAAAAAATCAGTAAAAAAAAAAGATATACTCAGAAAACTCCTGCTCCTATTTCTGTCTTCTCCTCTTGTTTTCTATTCATTCTCTTTTTTCCTCAATTAGATTCCTTGTTCATTTGCTTTTTTAGATGCAGTTATTGCTAGATGTGGATTTATTGGCATTTTATTGTTCATATTTTTTATCTTTTACTCCTCCTCCTCTTCCTCTTCCCCCTTTTTCTTCATTTTAATGTTTATATTTTTGATCTTTTATTTCTCCTTCTCCTCCTTATTTCAGGGCTGTTTTCTCTGTGAATTATTTGTTTACATCTTATACCCATTTTTGTTTGTTTTGTTTGTTCTCTTCCCTCCTCACCCCCATTAATTTGAACATTTATTTTTATGAGCAAAATGCATTGGTAATTTGTTCATGAAATAATTATTGACCACCTACTATGTTGCAGGTACTGTACTTGTTGCTGGGAATGGAAAGTAAAGTAGACATAGTTCCTGCTTCATAGGATTTGCAATGGGGAGGAATACTTTCAGTTTGTTAATATAAGGAAAGCTATAATGTTGATGGAAATGATTACACTAATGATAAACTCCAGGACTTTTTAAAAATTTTTTTATTGATTAAGTTATTACATATGTGTCCTTATCCCCACATTACCCCCTATTTCCCCCAATCATGCCCTCACCCCCCTGTTGTCTGTGTCCATTGGTTAGGCCTATATGCTTGCATATAAGTCCTTTGGTTGATCTAACCTCCAGGACTTTTGATGTTGCTGATATTGTTGGTATTGTTAGGAGTGCTGGCTTTAGTTTGCTTTGGTTAAAATTCAGGCCCCACCAGTTATCTTCTATGTTCCAGGTAAATTAGCTTCCCTGTGCCTGGCTTTGTTTTCATCAGGTGTAAAGTTGTGGACCTAGTAATCTTGTCTCATAGTGTTACTAAAAAAATCAAATCTGAGTCTTTTACCTTGATTTTTAAGATCCTACTTCTAGTAAATGAACACTACCAATTCTCCATCAGCTTATTTTGTGTTCTTTCCTATTTACTTTCCCCTTTCCCTTCCTCAAAAGGTAACCACTAATTGTGTGT
>NW_005871067.1:3100190-3113538 GCF_000147115.1 Myotis lucifugus | reverse complement strand
CCTCAGTCACGCTCAGGGTAGGGCCGATTGGGGGGTTGGAGTTTCGCCCCCTGTCACACTCAAGGCAGGGTCGATGGGGAGGTTGCGGCGCCACCCCCTATCACGCACAGAGCAGGGCGGATCAGGGGGTTATGGCGCCACCCCTGTCACATACAGAGCCAGCCGATCAGGGGGTTGGGGCGCTGCCCCCTGTCACGCACAGAGCAGGGCCCATCAGGGGGTTGGGGAGCTCCCCCCTGTCATACACAGAGCAGGGCGGATCAGGAGGTTGCGATGCCACCCTCAGTCATGCTCTGGGTAGGGCCAATTGGGGGGGTTGGGGCGCCGCCCCCTGTCACACTCAAAGCAGGGTCGATGGGGAGGTTGCGGCGCCACCCCCTATTACGCACAGAGCAGGGTAGATCAGGGGGTTGGGGCACTCCCCCCTGTCACACTCAGGGCAGGGCCGATGGGGAGGTTGCGGCTCCACCCCGTCACACACAGAGCGGGCCCATGGGGTGTCATACCCTGTCACACACAGAGCAGGGCCGATCAGGGGGTTGTGGAGCTCCCCTCTATCAGGCACAGAGCAGGGCTGATCAGGGGGTTGGGGCGCCTTCCCCTGTCATGAACAGAGCAGGGCAGATAGGGAGGTTGTGGCCCCGCCCCCTGCCACACACAGAGCCACAGGGCGATCAGGGGTTTTGGGCGCTGCCCCCTCTCACGCTGCTCCAGGGGCCAGGAGGCCTTGCGGCTCCACTGATCCCGGTGCCAGGAGGCTTCTCGGCTCCGCTGATCCTGGTGCTGGGAGGCATATTACCCGTTTACTATATAGGATAGAGGCCTGGTGCACGGGTGGGTGTCAGCTGGTTTGCCCTGAAGGGTGTCCCAGATCAGGGTGGGGGTCCCGCTTGGGTGCCTGGCCAGCCTGGGTGAAGGGATGATGGCTGTTTGCAGCTGGTCACACCCCCTTCAGGGTGAGGGTCCCCACTGGGTACCTGGCCAGCCTGGGTGAGGGGCTGAAGGCCGTTTTCAGGCTGGCGGGTGACTGTAGCTCCAACCTCTCCTTTTTTTCTTTTTTTTAATTTTATTCTGGGATTTATTTATCTTCTATGGCTGTCACTGGAGCTGAGAGCCGGCTTTAGCTTTGAGGCTCGGCTCCAGCTCTGAGACCTCGGCTGCTGAAAGCGGGTTTCTGGGCTTTGTTTACCTTCTGTATTTGAAACTTTGTTGCGACTCCAGCTCTGAGATCCCGGCTGGCTGAAAGCAGGTATCTGGGTTTTTTTTAGCTTCTATAATTGTAACATTGTTTCTTAGAGAGCAGCTCAGAGCTGGGCTGCGGCAGGCGGGGAACCTTGGCTTCCTCCTTCACTGGAGCAAGCAAGCCTGTTCGCTTCAGCTGCCTGGCTGCCGGCCGCTATCTTGGTTGGCAGTTAATTTGCATATCTTGCTGATTAGCCAATGGGAAGGGTAGCGAAGTTACGGTTAATTACCATGTTTCTCTATTATTAGATAGGATGGCATTAATATGTAATGAGATTTATCTATGGTATATATAACTGTGATTGGATGCTCATATACATTTTTTGCCATGTAGAATTTTAAATGTTAATATTGTCAAACTTAATGGTTTTCTATGATTACTTCTGGAAATTGCTTCATATATTCTTTTCATTTCTAGGCTGTGAAAGGATACTTTTCATGTTTTCTCTTAATGTTTGTAAGGCTTCATTTTAACATTTACATCTTTAACCCACTTGGAATTTATTTTGGTCTGCAGTTGAGTTGTGGGTCAAATATCTGCTTCCACATGACTGACCTTGAGACTCAGCATGTTTTTGATGTCAAAGTGTTCTTCAGAGTGAAAGGGATTTCATTCCACTTATTACATCAGTATTTTCGTTAACTTTTCATAAATTTTTATCGTTATTTTAAATGAGTTTTTTTTCTTCCATTATTTTCATAAAGGAAAAAACTAAATCCTTTATGAGTAAACATATAAAAAGTCTGTAATTTTTGTCGTGGTGGTGTCTTTATCAGTCTTTGGAATTAGGGTAATGCTTACCTAATAGAATAGGGGTGGGAAATGTTCCATTCTCTTGTGACTTTTAGAAGAGTTTGAGAAGAATTCATTTCAGTTCTTTTTTAAAATGTTTGTCAGAATTCTCCAGGGAAGCCACTGGTCCTGGACTTTTCTTTGTCGCAAGGTTTGTGATGACTGATTTAACCTCTATTTACCAGTCTGTTGATCTTTTCTGTTTAGTGTGGAGTTGATTTAGTGGTTCCTCTATTTTAAGGAATTTGTCTATTTCTTTTATGTTACCTCAGTTTTTGGTGTATAATTGTTCATAGTATTTAATTAGTTTTTTTGGGAGAGTGGGGCAGTGTCCTGTATTTGCCCCTTTTTTTGTTTCTCTGTTCTTTGTATCTTTTGTTTTTCTTAGTTTATCTAAAAGGTTTGTAAATTTCTTTCAAATGATCAACTTTTGGTTTAATTGATTTTAGTTTTTATTCTCTATCTCCACTTTAATCTTTATTATTCCCTTTCTTCTGCTGGCTCTGGATCTAGTTTTTTCTTTTTTTCTATTTCAGGTATACATTAGGTTATTGATTTGAGATCTTTTAAAAAATAGGTATTTATAATGATAAATTTTATTTTGATCACTGATTGCTCTGTATCCCATCACTTTTGTTATTTTGTGGTTTAGCTTTCATTTATTAAGTATTTTTAAGTTTCCCTAGTGAGTTCTTCTTTGAGTTAAGTAGTTTAATAATCTGTATTTGTGAATTTTCCAGCTTTCCTTCTATTACTCATTTCTAGTTTCATTTTCTTATAATTGAAAAAGATACTCTGTGTTTTCAATCTTTATAAATTTGTTGAGACTTTTTTTGGTGGCCTAACGTACGATCTGTCCTGGAGAATCTTTTATGTGAAATTGAGAAGACTATTTATTCTGCTATTGTTGAGTGGAGTACTCTATGTCTGTTAGCTCTAGTTGTTTTACAATGTTATTAAAATCCTGTATTTAATTATTGAAATTTTGTCTGGATGTTCTATCCATTATTGAAAGTGGTTATTTAATAACCACTAGCTGTTATTCTACTCTTTGTCAGTGTTTACTTAGTATATTTTGGGATTCTGGTATTTGGTGCATATATGTTTATAATTATATCTTATTTTTAGAAAATCTTTATTGTTGAGGGTATTACAGATATCCCTCTTTTATCCACCCGTTGTTCCTCTCCAGCTCATTCCTACTCCTCCCCAGGCCTTTACCACCCTATTGTCTGTGTCCATAGATAACACACACACACACACACACACACACACACACACACACACCACACACCACAAACAAACACACAAGTTCTTTGATTAATCTCTTTCTGCCCTCCTCCACCCTTCCCTCTGATATTCGTCAGTCTATTCCATGTTTCTATGCCTCTGGTTCTATTTTATTCATCAGTTTATTTTGTTCCTTAGATTCCTTGTTCATTTATTTTGATTTTTAGACTCAATTGTATTTATTGCCATTTTATTGTTCATGTTTTTAATTTTTTTCTCTTCTCCTCTGTCTCCCTCTTTTCCTTTTTGTCCTCCTCCTCTCCTCCTCCTCCCTTTTCCCCTTCTCTTCCTCTTCTCCTTTCTCCTCCTCCTCCTTTTCTTCTTCATCCTCCCTCTTCTCCTCCTCCCTCTCCTCCTTCTTCTTCTCCTCATTCTCCTCCTCCTCCTCTTCTCTCCTCTCCTTCCAGCACCCCCATGATGCGAATGTTAGTATGTTTTAATTTGTCCCAGAGACTCCTTAAACTATCTTCATATTTTTGGATTCTTTTTTCTTTTTGCTCTTCTGATTGGTTGTTTTTTGCTTCCTCAATTTCAAATCGTTGATTTGATTCTCGGAATCCTCTAATCTACTGCTAAATCCCTGTAAGTTATTCTTTATTTCTTTTAGTGTATGTTAGAGTGTTGGCCCGAGCGCCAAAGGGTCGGGTTCACTTCCCAGTCAAGGTTGGATCCCCAGCCCTGGTGGGGGCTTGTTCTGGAGACAACCAAATGATGTGTCTCTCTCACATTGATGTTTCTCCCCCCTACCCCCCACTTTCTCTAAAAAATCAGTGGAAAATATATCCTCAGGTGAGGATTAACAACAATAGCAAACGCCCCTCCCCAAAACTGTTCCTATATAGCCGAATCCTCTTTTATGTCATAATAAATTACATTTTAATTACAAGTTAAAATTTAAGCATTGTATGCCTATTAGAGATTTACCATTATTTTTGTGTATTTGTCTTTAAAATCATGTAGGAAATAAAAAGTGGTCTTACAAACCAAAAATATAATAATACTGCTTTTTTTATTTGCCCATGTAGTTATTTATATATAGATCTTTATTCTTTCCAGTTACTGTATAGTTTCCTTTAATTTCAGCATAAATCTTTGGCTCTCTAGTATTTCTTGTAGGGTAGGTCTAGTGGTAAGAATTCCCTCACCTTTTACTTGGGTATGTCTTTTTTTTCCTTCATGTTTGAATAATAGTTTTGCTGGATTTATATTCTTATGTGAATGTTGTTTTCTTTCAGCATTTCACATAATGTTGTGTCACTGCCTTTTGGCCTCCATGGTTCCTAGTGAGAAATTGGTGGGAAATATTACTGAGAATTCCTGGTATCTGCTGCTGTCAAGATTGTCTTCCAACAGTTTGATTATAATGTCTCTTGTGTGTCTCTTTTGAATTTATTCTACTTGTAACTGTGATTTTTAGTTTTGTAGATTTGTGTTATCAAATTTTTGAACTTTTTAGCCATTATTTCTACAAATAATCTTTCTGCCCTGTTCTACTTTTCTTTTGGGCCTTTCATTATGCATATGTCTATCCCACAGGTCCCTTAGGCTTTGTTCACTTTTCTTCATTCTTTTTTTAGTTTTTGCAGATATCCTCTTTTATCCCCCATTGTTCCCCTCCAACTCGTTCCTACTCTGCCCAAGGCCTTCACCACCCTATTGTCTGTGTCCATAGATAATGCATATATACCAGTATATGCACATACGTTCTTTGGTTAATCTCTTCCTGCCCTCATTCTCTATCATTGTAATTTTGGCCTTGTTACTGCTAGTTGTTGGTGAAAGACCTGACTCTCAATTCTCATCTTGAGAGGTAGGATTTGAGTGGTAGCGACCTTACCACTTCCTCATGGGTAGAAGTTCATGCTACTTACTTGGCTTTTTCTGCCATCAATTTGGCTGGGTGCTGGAGCATCACATTGAAGCCGGCTAAGTTACAAGTCTAGGCCTCCACTTGGCCTTTGCTGGTGTGGGTGTGTTAATGCCACATTTTTTTCCTGTGGTGTTTGTATAGAGTAGAAGGTCTATTGTCTAAAAGTTTTCTGTCTTCATATGCTGTCATTTCAATTGTACTTCTCCATTTCTTTTGCTGGTTTCAGGATCATTTTTGTCTTAATTTTTAAATTTTATTTTTGTTAATTCTCACCAAGGATATTTTTCCCATTGCTTTTCAGAGAGACTGAAATAGAAGGGGACAGAAAGGGGAGAGAAACATCGATGTGAGAGAGACACATCTACTGGTTATCTCCTGCATGTGCCTCCACCAGAGGTCAGGGTGCAAACTCACATCTCAGGCACATGCTCTTGACTGGGAATCGAACCTGTGACTCTTTGGTGCTTGGGCTGGCACTCTAACCACTGAGACACATTGGCCAGGGATGTCTTTTTTTTTATTCAATTTTTAATTTTATTCAGTTTTTTTTTAGAAATTTAACTGTGATTTGTTTTGGTTTATCCCTTCTAGGGTTTGCTTCATTTCTTCTGTTTGTGGGTTACTGTTTTTTGTCTAATTTGCAACATTTTCACCTTGCTGAAGTAATGTTTGTCGTAATTCTCCATTGTGAAGTTCCTCTGCTTTCCGTTTCCATGTTGTACTCTTTGGAATGAAGTCAGTCTCTCCTTTAGTGCGGAGTATACAGATACCTGGGATTTTTCTGCATAGGAAATTTATTTCTTCTACATTTATTAATTTATTCAATCATTTATTAATATTAGTAGGAACTCATGGATATTTATTTTATTTATTTTAAATATACTTTTATTGAGAGAGAATCATTGATCAGCTGCCTCCTGCACCTCCCTACTGCGGGTGGAGCCCGAAACCCAGGCATGTGCCCTTGACCAGAATCGAACCTGAGACCCTTCAGTCCTCAGGCCAACACTCCATCCACTGAGCCAAACCAGCTAGGGCCATGGATATTTATTTTATACTTTGGGTTATAATTTAGTTTAATTTGTTATATAATTTTCTAGCTTTGGCCATTGAGAGCACTTTCACTTGGCTCCTGTGTTCTTTTTGACATACCTAAGTATTGATATTTTTTAATTGATTTCAAAGAGGAAGGTAGAGGGAGAGAGAGAGATAGAAACATCAATGATGAGAGAGAATCTATTGATTGGCTGCCTTCTGCATGATTGGGGATTGAGCCTGCAATCTGGGTATATGCCCTGACCAGGAATCTAACCATGGCCTCCCGGTTCATAGGTCGATACTCAACCACTGAGCACCACGTTTGGGCAGTATTGATATTTTTAAGAATATGTTTTTACTGATTTTAGAGAGAGAGAGAGGAAGAGAGAAGGAGAGAGAAATAAACATTAGTGTGCTGCCTCCTTTATGGCCCCCTATTGGGGATTGAGCCTGCAATATGGGAATGTGCCTTGACTGGAAATCAAGCCAGCAACCTCTTGGTGCATGGGACGATGCTTAACCAACTGAGCCACACCAGCAAGGGCCTGATTTTGTTTTAAATTTCTATTACAGGTTTTTTTTTCTTTTCAATTTTAGAATTTCCATTTGGTTTTTCTTCTATCTTCTTTTTTTTAAGTAAGAATCTTTATTTATTAAGTGGCTTTTGTTTCTTGCAATTTTATCATGTCTGCCTGTTTGTCAGTTCATTCTAACATTGCTGTACTTTCAGTGTTAGCATCTATTGATTGTCTCTTTCCATTTACAGTGTTGTTTTCCTGGGTTTTGGTAGGATAAGTGAGTTTTTAAATTGCAGCCTAGACATTTGGGGTATTATTATACTGTGGTTCGTAATTAAACCTCTGTTTTAGCTGTATTTCTTTGACACTGCTCTGCCAGGGGGAGGAATGTGCCACCTCATTATTGCCAAGTGGAGGTAGAATTCAGGCTCTCCATTTGATCTCTGTTGACACCAATGGAGGGGGGAGGATATTCTTGTTATGTTGGGTGGGTGTAGGAGTATCTTCTTGCTGCTCCCCACAGAGCCTCCACTGACTCCAAATTGTTCCACTCTAGTGGACATAAAAAATATTCTTCATTTTTTCATTAAATAAAATAAAAGTTATATTAAAATATTGTTTCATCTTTGATTTTTAAAATATTATTTTCATTTGTTTTTTATAATTCCCATACTAAATGTTAATAACTTACAAGTAAATAAATAGGGATCCATGCATATGTTGTTACTGATAAAGGAGCACCATCCAGATATATTTGGAGACCACTACCCAAGACACTCTAATGCAGTGGTTCTCAACCTTCTGGCCCTTTAAATACAGTTCCTCATGTTGTGACCCAACCATAAAATTATTTTTGTTGCTACTTCATAACTGTAATGTTGCTACTGTTATGAATCATAATGTAAATATCTGATATGCAGGATAGTCTTAGGCGACCCCTGTGAAAGGGTCGTTCGACTGCCAAAGGGGTCTCGACCCACAGGTTGAGAACCAGTGATCTAGATGCTGGCACTGGAGACTGTATGAAATGCTTAACACTTTTCAGTTATTTTCATTTTCTTCAGAGTATCTTGACTTTCTGCAGAGACTAAGGATGTAAATTCATATGTGCTGGAAGTGTCATATGTGTTTTAAAATGAATTCCCCAAACAATCCATTTGCAGACGATGAAAATTGTAATTGCATAACTTCCAAATCACTTAATTTAGAATACATTGAGATATCATTATAAGAATAATGAGATCTTGTCATGTAAGAGAAATAAGTGATGTTTTGCAAGGTCTGCTTATATCAGGTCAAATTTAAGACTGTATTTTTAATTCCTTATGCCATTATTATATTGTTTTATAATTAAGTGATTTTTTTCTATAGGGTAATTAAAATTAATAATTCTTGTTTAAGTTGGGCAGTGGCACTGGGGCTACAACAGATAGGCATTTTTAAAAGTTGGAATGAGTTTGTAAGTCACAGAACAGGTAATTAAGAATAAACTTTTACAGCTTGTTTATTTACTTTTCCACCTAGTAGCCTTTCTTTATATGTTTTTATAAAGTGTTTGAAAATCTCTTTTTAGGTAGGTAGCCATCCAAGCTTTCTGAAGGAGGTTCGAGATCACATGCAAGACTCTTTCTTGATGCAGCCTGAGGTGAGTAGGAATGTTAAGGCCTGACAATTTCATGCTACTGTTACTGTTGTTACGGTATATCTGAACAGCCTGTGATTTCTTGAGTGCTGGCACACTTCGGACATATTGAGCTTCAGTTTTTGACCACCTCAAGGAAGTGAGTATCACAGTAAACTATGTCACGAGAACTTTTTATTTCCCAGTGCACATAAAAATAATGTTTTTATTATTTTTTAGAATAATAAATAGACTGCACTGTAGTCTATTAAGTATACAATAGCATTATGTCTAAAAAAATGTACATGCCTTAATTAAATTATTTATTGCTAAAAAATGCTAACCATCATCTGAGCCTTCAGTGATCCTTTTGCTGGTGGAGGGTCTTCAATTTGTAAAAAACTCAGTATCTGAATCACAATAAAACAAGATATGCCTGTATGTTAAAATTTATTCACTTAAAATATATCAGATGATTGTTTTCTTATTTTATCTCTATGACATACACAACCTTTCTTATTTCATTAAATTTTACATGTATTTTTTGTTTGATAAGATCATTTGCTTTTAGGTATTTATGTTGCTATTATCAAATATACTTTTTTAATGCACAGTACCTTGTCCACAATAGGAATTTATTTATAGGATATCAAAGCCCGTCTCTTTAGTGCATGCTTGAAAGGTAAATAAAACCCTTTTAAAAACATAATTTTGAAATCTATATTCCCATTTATCCAGATGAATAAATTAGCACATGAATAATAAATGCATACAAGTAGATATAATTTTAACTGTAGTACGATGATCAAAATAATGAATTTTAATTTGATAAAACACTGCTATCTCATTAATCTATAGACCTTATTCAAATTTTGTCTATTAATGTCCCTTATAGCAAATGGAAAAAAAAAGATTACTTGTCTGGGATCCATGTAATCCAGGGTTATAGGCTATTTCATCAAATTCTTTTTTTTTTGGTCTTTTTCCTCCTCTATTCCTTTGAGACCCCAATCCCAGATATATTAGACTTTCTGCTATTGTCTTATAATCACTATGGTTCTTTTTCCTTCATTTTGGAGAGTTTCTATTATTGTATCTTTGATTTTACTGATCTTTAATCAAACGTAACCAAATAAAATACTGTGTATTTTTTATCTCAGATCTTGTATTTGTCATCTATAGAAGTTCCATCTGGATATTTTTTATATCTTCTATTCCTTGCCTCATCATATTCATGTTTTTCTATACTGATTTCTCAACTATGTCGGCATATTTATAATAGCTCCTTTAATATCTTTGCATACTATTTGCATTTGTCATTTCTAGATCTGTTTCTACAGCTTGACTTTATTTCTGTATAACATTATATTATGTTTTGTGCAATTTTTAAAAGCCATTGTTTCATATCTTCTGTCTAGTTTCCTAGTTGTTAATGGTGGGAGGTTACATCTAGTCTCTGTTACTCCATCATGGCTGTGGATGGAAGTCCTATCTGCTTTAATCTGGAACAGTTCTCCAGTCTTTCATGACTTTGACATTTTTACATACTACAGGATGCTTTGTAGAGTGCTCCTCAATTTGGGCTTTTCTGATATTTTCTAAGGAATATATTGAGGTCATGTATTTTTTGACAT
The DNA here is from genome assembly GCF_000147115.1 of Myotis lucifugus. Classification (NCBI taxonomy): domain Eukaryota; kingdom Metazoa; phylum Chordata; class Mammalia; order Chiroptera; family Vespertilionidae; genus Myotis; species Myotis lucifugus. Next base: position 3,103,532 of record NW_005871067.1, on the reverse strand, counting down.
CATAAGTGATATTGTATCCATTTTAGTGCATCACACCAGGAGGCACTTGATGTCTGTCTGTTGACTTGGCTCATTTAGCTAAGGAGGTGTGGGTCGAATTTATCTGGGATACCATTGCTGTTCTTCCCTCTGTTTATTAATTTTTTTGATGTATATATTATAGTCTATAAATACTCTGTTGCTCAATAGACGTTACACCCTCTATTTTTAGCATCCATTGTCAAATAGAAAAATTTTTAAAAATTACAACTAGTATATGAGAGTTGAAAGAAAAGTTATAAACTCTACAATAATGAAGAAAAGTAAAACATGATAGTTAATCAATTTTCTAGATGCTTTTTTCCTCTGTGTGAACATCTTCAACATAAAGAGATACTATTAGAGTTTATTGAATAACGAAAGTACATATAAATTTTACTTTAATTTATCTTTTAATCTTCATTTAGTGTAAAAATTTGTGCAATATCATGTCATGTTAAAGTTTTATCACCACTCTAATCAGGGTTCTTCACTATTTTGTGCTTTTGACTCCTTTAGTAATATGGATAGACCATTTATCAGTAAAATGCATAAAATAGAATATTACGACTAGAATTGATTAATCAAATAGTTATTGAAACATTTCTAAATATTTTCAAATGAGATACATACTTTATTAATGCACTAATAAAATATGGTAATAACTACAGTGTTTTTTGAAGTAATGTTGAACATCTGTCTATATATATAAACGCCTAAGTGACTGTACTGGCACAACTGGTCGACCAGTCTTATGATGTGCACTGACCACCAGGGGACAGACGCTCAATGCAGGAGCTGCCCCCTGGTGGTCAGTGCACTCCCACAGCCAACCTCCTGCGGCTGTCAACCATCCATGGTCCCTGCCAACCTCCCGCAGTCCCTCCCCCTCTCCCTCCCCCTGGCCAGCAGGCCCTGATAGGCCCGCCACCCACTCACTGTGGTGGCGCCCACTCACTGTGGTGGCAGTGCAGCAGCGAGGGAAGGAGGGAGGGGGTAGGAGGGGAACTGCGCAGTGGCAGGGCACCGACGGTGGCATCGGCGTCTGGCATTTGTTCCTTCTGTGCCTGGCCTGGTGACCTTCGCCTTCTCTCCCAACCCCGCCAGGGCCTTCAGGCCCTGGGCTGGGACGGGGAACTGGGGGTGGGTGGTGGCAGACGTGGTCCCTTTACCCGGGTCGGGGGGGGGGCTGAGGGTCAGCTGCCAACTCCTGCGATCCCTTCCCTTCCCCTGGCCAGGCCCAAGAACCCCACCTGTGCATGAATTCGTGCACTGGGCCTCTAGTAATAATATATTGAGCTAACTGCCAGTATAATGGAAAAAGCTGGGGATTTTTATTTTTGATGAAGTTAAAATAGTTCAGTTAAAACTATTGTAGTTTGTTGCCTCCAATTAGAATGAAGGAGAATGCCACATTGCAGTAGATGTTATTGAATGTAAAGATAATACATTTTTTCCATGTAACACTATGGAGCAAAGTTAAGTTGTAGTTGAATGTGGTTAGGAAGTAGGTTCTGTTCTGGATATATCTTGGTGCCGATTTCCTAGGTTAGATTTATAGCAACAAGTACGTGAAACCTTTATCTCTTGAGCATCTACCCATGTTGTCTACTTGCTTGGTCAAAATGTTCTAAATGAAATGTATTACTTACATGTAAAAGAAAAATCGGGAAATTTTAAAATCTTGTGATGGTTGTTAATTTTGATATTAATGTGGAATTGGTTAAAATTAAAATGTAAGGCACATTTTCTCAGTAGTCTGAAAGTGAGCCAATTTGCTATAAACTCCCATTATATTTACCTTACTGATAACTTGTTTCAATCAATTCTACCTCCTTCTTTCTCCCTAAGTAGGTTTCTTTTCCCCCTTGCCTAAATGGGGGAATATATTACTTGTGAATTTGTTCTATTTAATTTCATTCATTTAAATTACATAATGCATATTTATAGGACACATAAAATTCAAATATTGCTATTTTGATTTTTTTTTGTTGTTAATCCTCACCTGAGGATATTTTTCCAACAAATTTTAGAGAGAGTAGAAGGAAAGGGGAGAGACAGAGAAACACATTGATTTGGTTGCCTCCCGCCCGAGCTCCGACCAGTGCCAGGGATGGAGCTTGCAACCCACAGGCTCTTGCAAACCCAAGACCCTTCAGTCTACAGGCTCTACCCACTTAGCTAAACCGGCTCAGGCTATTACATATCAAGCAGAGAAAACATGGCATAAACCTTTATTTCTTTTTTTGCTGATGTTCTTCCATTAAATGGGACCTTCTGTTTTTGAAGTAGTAGAGGTAGTTATGAAAGTAGCTTTGTTGAAATATTTTCAATATTAATGATTCTGTCTTTCTGATAGTACCTTTTCAAATAAAAGTATTTGTCAGTGTGGACCACTTGCTTATTAGCTTCTTGTTTACTTCACCCAGTTCGACTGATATACTTTTTATTTCGTTACGTCTTCAAACTTACTAATTAATTAACTATTCTACCAATAAAATCATTGTCAACTCGAAGAGTGTTTCTAATGAAGTTAAAAAAATTTAATCCAAAATTAGATTAGACAGTTGGACTTCATTTATTGAATAATATATTGGTAAAGGAATTCCTCACAGGTGCTGCTACATGGAAGTCTTATGCACACATCTACTGGGAGTGATCCTGAGATACAATGGCAGGTGTCCTGATGTTTTTAGTATTCTTAATTTGTACTGTGATATCAGATTTTAAACATTCTTTTATTTTCCATTTTTGATTTGTTTTCTTTGATTCCCCCCACCCTCAATATAACATTTAAATTATTATATAGGTCTCAAGAAAACATGTTGCCTTTCAAACACTGGGAGAGCTAATAATTAGATTTAATAGGTTATTTCTTTCTTGTTACTATTATTTTCTTATTGATAAGTCTTTCTGGAGCATATGAGAAATTGAAGAATGAGTTGATTTCCACTTTGAAAAGTAAAATTTAGGGCTTCCTTTAAGAGATATTTGAGTAATGGGAAATAGGCAGCAAAAATTATATTTTATGGTACCAGAACAAATATAACATACCTTCTCGGCACATCAAGAGTTCTCTTTTCTCATACCTGTTCTATTTATTGTATGCTGAGGAAGTATTTTTTGTTTCTTTTTTTGGCTGGTGATGTTTTTACTTGTTTTTTTGTTATTGTTTTTTACCTCCAAATTATTTATTGTCTAAAATATTTTTGTGCTTGTGAAATTTATCCATTTTATTTTATTTTTGGCCTGATTGTCGTGTTTCCTGACATTTGTAGGTTTTTTTTGTTTTTTTTTTAATCCTCACCCAAGGATATGTTTTTT